>NW_024962264.1:51077222-51128874 GCF_019238085.1 Lagopus leucura
AAAGAAAGAAAGAAAGAAAGAAAGAAAGAAAGAAAGAAAGAAAGAAAGAAAAGAGAAGAGAAGAAAGAAAAGAGAAGAAAAAGCAGAATTCTTTGTTAGCTTTCCCATAAACATATAGGGAGAGGTTTCCAACACAAAGATATGCATTACTTCTTTGATTTTGTTCGTATTTCTGTGGATGGACACATGGCCACAGAAGATAATAATGTAAGGACAGAGGACATAATATACTGTTCTGGCTAATTCAGATTGTTATTTCTGCTCACAGTAGGCCTATATTTGGTCCTTTGATTAGCATTATGCATGTGAAGTAGAATGTAAACATAGAATATTATATAAAATAAAATATAGAAGAATATCATGTAATTCAGGACTTAAAAGAATAGTTTAACCTTCTACATTATTCTGTTAACCCAATAAAGTTAAAATATATGTAAAACATATATAATCACTTGCAATTTGTAAAATATTTAAAACATTTCCCTCGTTTTCTATGCAAGTATATTTATATAACTTTTCAGAATGCACAGGAACTCTTACAGAATATCAGACAATTTTGAATTTTGAAGTATTACTATGCATATTAGTTAATAAAGCATACACTTTATCGATGGGGAAGTTATTGGCATATGAAGTAAGATCATCTAAAGGAATCATAGAATCATAGAATCACAAGGTTGGAAACGACCTGCAAGACCATCTAGTCCCACCATCCTCCCATTACCATTGCTATCATAAGCCACTAAACCAGAACTCATAGCTCCTCATCCAGACGTCCCTTAAACACTGACAGGGATGGTGACTCCACCACCTCCCTGGGCAGGCCATTCCAGTGACTGACCACTCTCTGAGAGAAACAACCTTTTCCTTATGTCTAAATAGCTAATTTTTAATTCAATCAAAATCAAAAATTAGCTTTAGCATTTATTCTAATTCTTCCGCTTTCTGGAAGAAAACAGGGAAATAATGAAAAAGATGGAAGAGGAGAAAAACAAAAACAAAAAACAAGGACTAAAACAGTCAAGTTCTTCCCAAGCACATTCATTTTCTCACGTAAGACTACACTAGTATAACATCTTTACACAGTGTGTCTTCTGCTTGAGAAACTGGTTTGCTTTCTTTTCCTCTTATAAAACAGCCTGTTGCAGAACTTATCAAAATACTTCATTCTCAAAACAAAGTGGTTCAAGAGATAGTAACAAGGATAATGATTATTATTTATGTAGATTATATAATTTATGAAATACTCACTGATATTTTGGGTTCATACATGCAGATTAACATATAAGAAACAGCAATTGTAAGAAATAATAAAGAAAAAAATAAAAATAATGATTAGCATGTAATTACTGCATTGAAAACCCTTACTGACTCAACCCCTCAAAAGTGCTACTCACATTAATGTTTTAAAACAGTTTTAAAGAACAATTATTCATGTTCAACTTTTCAAGGGAACAGAACACTGGAAAAGGGAGCAGGACTCCAAAAAAATTTTGTCAGACTAGTCAATTAATGTCAACAAGGACATTTAATTCTTCAAGAATATTAACCTGTATTTTTATTATCACCGTAAAACCCTAAAGTGAAATGGATTCTGTAAACTAGTAGGTTATTTCTTTCACACTGTTACCAATTTCATCCAGAGAATAAATATGCTACCTTTCAAGTAAAAGTGAGACATGGCTGTTACAAATAAAGTACATTTATTAATCATGAAAACTTCTTCAACATTTTCAAGTCATTATCTCACGTACCATGAACTACTTATCTACACACTGGAACTTTAGTGCTTATAGTCTAAATCTCAAATCATCACTGTGAAGATAGAATATTATCAAACTGTAAGACCTAGATAATGCACTTCTCTTTCTTGCCTTTTAGTTCTTCATGTGTCAGCTGAAGCGTAGTTTATCCACTGACTTAGTGGGAGTCAAGTAACTGAATCACTGAAATTCTGAGCTCTTCTTCAAACTCAGCACCTTATTTCCTGTGTGATTTCAGACATATCCCTTAATCTTTCTTGACTCCATTTTCCCTTTTAAAGTATCAGCTGTAAACCATTCCTTTATTTTCTTTCTTTCACAGAGATGACTGCTGTTCTAGCATCTTTACATATCTGATACTGAAATACAGACTTGCAAAAAATGTTATACTGCAGACTGAAGGTATGTTTGTGAAGAAATACCTGAGGTAGCATGGATGGAGATATCAGGCTTAGATAACAGTCTAATTACGATTGCATGGAAATAAATCTCCAGGGAAGAGCACATGAGTCAAATCTGCTACAGTTTCAACACTATAGATACTCCAGCTAAATGGAACAGAGGATGAAACTGATTAGTCCACTATACGTGTAAATAAATAATAAGAATACAGAAATCTGAAAAAGTGAAGTATAATCAAATATTTCTAAGAAGGCTGCAAGAAAATGAGAAAGATTTGGCAAAACTATATAGATGGACATGAAACAGAAGAATGAAAATGTTTGCTTAGACATAATGTGTGATTTATAACAGAAACTAATAATAAAAGCCTGTATTATTCATTCCACAAATGGTATATATTCATCTCCAGATACCCCTACATTAGAACAAAAACCAGAAGCTAATGGAAAGAAAAAATTTACATGCATGTGACAGTCAAAAACTGAAAAGTCTAGGAATATATATTTCAGATAAAAGTTATATGATATGAAAACATAAACATTCACAGTATTTTAAGAGTAAAATGAAACCTACTTTCCATCTACTTTCTTATAATGATAAAAACGAACAGTTCCTAAAACTGCTCAATATGAGAAAGAAGTATAAAAAGCAAAATAAAAACAATTTTGATAGCGATCAGAGGAACTCCCTGTTGAAAAATATTACTCAGGCCATGAAGAGGGGTTATGGCTTGTAATAATTTAAATTCTTTTTTATTGTTATCTTTCAGAAAGTCACATTTTAAAGCACATGCTAACTATTAACTGTTAGAATCATGGATAAGTGTCTGCTATAGATCTCCCATGGGTTTTTTGTTAGTGTGTTGGAGTTTTTTTCTTCCTTCGAGATATGGGACATTAGGCACTGTTATAAAAAGAACACTATGAGTAAAAGACAAATTCATTTACCATGGTAATGTATTTTCTCTTGAAACACAAATATGAATGTAATAAGAATGTCCTTGAGAAAATTATTGTTAAATTCACATTAAGATAGTGCCATCTTAAAAGCATAATAAGAGAAAAAGGCTACACATATGAGCAGAATTCCTTGTAAGGAAAGCTCCAAGGGCAGGGGATAAATTAACTCAGAAGTTACTTATAGTTCTGCAGATTTTACTAATTAACGAGATCTTTGCATTCTGAATTTTCACAGTCAATCTGCTAACATTTTTTTTCTTCTGTTTTTTTTTTTTTTTGGTTTTTTTTTTTTTTTGGTTTTTTTTTTTTTGGTTTTGTTTTGTTTTGTTTTTTTTGTTTTCCTCCTGCATCTGACACCGTAGCTAATCATCAGAACAAAACTTCAATATACATCTGACAGTCATGTTGGCTGGTAGGCAATATACAGAGTATTCCTAAAAAACCCCTCTGCTGGCTGTTTCATTACAGCATTTTATCCTGCCTGAGCAAGTAAAAAGAAGCCTCTTAACAGCAAACAGAAAATTGAATTTCATATTTACTTTTGTAGTGAACTCAACCTTCTTACATTTGTCTTAACTGTAAAAACTATGGGGTTTTTTGTTAACTTATCTTGTACAAAAATGTATCAAACATATCAGGAGGGTTATACTGTGCTGAAAATTATCTTTTCAAATTTTAAAATGAAACACAAAACAATAGTTCTAATTATATTGTTTTTCATCCCAACTGAAATTAAATTATAAATATCTGAAGTAATAACAATTAAAAACTAAGATAGCTTTCAAAGTGCCTTTTCCATGGATAATCTGAAGGAAAATCCAGTATAAATTCTGATTAAAACTTAATCAAGCTAAACACTGTATCTTACCTAGATTTCAATTAAATGTGATGAATAAGCACTAGATAGATTTCAATTCCAATTCTATTTCTGTCAGAATTATCCATTAATGTTGAAGATTATATTATCAGAATTTGACCAATATAATTTTGCTTCAAATAGTTAAAATACAAGTGGACTTAAAAATCCAGTCACAGAAAACTCTCACTCCAATGTCAGATACTACATATATGAAGTAACAAAAGTACATTAATTTTATCCTGTTCCATCATTATTTATGGATTATTGGTAACAAATTTCTAGAGGCAGATTACAAGCCACTGTGGAAATCTAGTTTTTAAAATGTGACAGAGAAATCTAGAAGTCCATAGAGCATAACCTTCAGCAAACTGTCAACAACCTTTCAAAGGTCTCAATTCAAGTAGAAGGAATCCTTGACTATTATATGCAAGTCCTGCCATACAATTTTCGTCATGATACTTTTGTTTTCAACTGCTTATTCATTTAATATTATACATGTTTACATGTTTTTTATCTATACCATATTATTTTTAAAACTGAATCAAATTCATCTTAGCTAAATAATGATAATCTTTCAAAAAATTAAAGTATTATTTTAAATACTTCAACTATTAGAATGCAATGTCAGTTTCAACATCAACTAAAAAAAATTAAATAAACTGGTTTGTTTTAGTTTTTCACATCACTCAAGCAATTCCATTTTCAACTACAATTCAGTAAATGTGGTTATTTTCATTGACTACAGAGTACATTAAAAATTATGTTCAATTATGGCTATCCAGTTTTTTGGTTCAAACGCACTCCATGCTTTCTGAACTCTGAATTTAATGTCCACCAATGAACTACACTGTTTTATGTCCACGGGAATGAGAAAGTTATTTAGTTATTAACTGCAAAAACTAACTATGAACCAAACAATAAGATAATAATCCTAAATTAGATGTAACATCTATTAGTCTTTATTCTGATATTTTTCTAGTAATAATGACTTTCTTCCCCATCACTCAACTATAAAAAGGAAACATAAAGATATATATTCATACAAACAACCAAACAGAATGTGTACACACACACTTATATATAACCTAACATATCTTATGTTTCACTGGATAATACCATCTTACTTTTTTATTACTTACTCATTTATTGGGGGAATTCGTATTATAATAAAATATAATAATGTTGTAGACATTATTCAGTCATTTTTACTAGACTTGGTAATACCTTACCACATAGAGCAAAATACTTTCATTGGGTCAATATGTCTATCTCAGTAAAGAGAAAAAGCAAATAACAATTAACCAGTGCTCTAGCTTCTTAAAAACTGAAATTTGTTTAGCCAAATTCATTCATCCAATTTATACCAGTGAATACACCACCCCTATTCCATATATCCAACAATTCCAACTGGATTAGCAAACCCATTATTTCATTGGCTAGTAAAAAATCTGTATATTTTGACATACAATAATTTATGTTATTGTTTATGGGCAAATTGAAACACAATGAAGTCAGTGCCTGACTTCACCAAATTTTAGATTACAGCCAATAAGTTAAATGCAGTAAATGAATTAGTGTTTATATATTTCAAATTCAAAAGATTTTTTTCAAGTCTAGATTTTTTTAGATAAAAAGAAAAACAGAAGTTGTGAATTAAATTACACTTATTTTGTAATTGATGAAAATTTAATAGACTGTATATAAGGTTTCAACATTTTCCCCTTCTACAAAAATAGATGCTGAATTTAAATTAGATGTTCTAAAAGTATTGTATAAAATAAAGTGTGAAGAAAAGGGAAGGAATATCTTTCTTAACTAAATACTAAGAATGGACTTGACATTCACTCAGTGTTGTTTTGGAAACAAGCTATACAATATTTTGGGGGAAAGACAATTCTCTTGAGTGGAGTTTTAAAATTCTACTGTATTTTTACTGATGCTCTACATTCTGGGAAGTTTCCTAAGTAGTTTTTGAACAACAGTAAAAACAAACAAACAAACAAAAAAAGAATAGGAGAAGAGGATATATAGTTCTTTTATTTAAAATGGAAAATAAGGAATTTAATTCAATTACCATTTCCCCAGATCTCTATGGGTACTTTTTAAATGTTTTAACTGCTTCTGCAGAATAGTTTTTAAATCGTATAAAGAGAAGAAGATTCTGGGTTTATTAGTAGTCTTATGTCCCATTATTTTGTATATCTGTATTTTAACAATCTTTAAAATAATTACAATTTTAACTATTTAATATATTTATTTATTTATTGGACTGACCTTTCAAAAGTCTACTTAGAATCACTTGCTAGTGCGATTATGTGTGTGAATGTTGTGTTTGCCCCTACCATTTTCCATATGCTCTGCCTCACCAACACTGCCATCCGGCGTAGTCCTTTCGTAGTTGTCCTCTGGGAGTGGAAGGGCACCCAGTCTTGGCCCTGATGAACTCTTACTGCTTGGTGTTTCTGACTCCTCCAGACCGCTGTCATAGCAACTCTGCAAAGACCCTTGATGTGGGTCCTGAGGCTGACTCACAACAGAAAACGTCACTCTACGAAATGGCTGCAAGAGAAAAGATTCTGAATGTCACTGAAACGTTCAGTCTATGAACAACTGATTCTCAAAACATGACTTAAGCAAACTAATATTTAAACATTTACTTATTAAACAATTTTGTCTAAATTAAATCAAACAGTAAGTACAGTCCTTAAAATGCCACTGGACACAACGTCTGGGGACTTTCAGTGTTATAGACAGTCCAGAACCGTCATGCAGTTTTGAACAGCCTCCTTTCAAGCATTTGCATGAGCTAGGCAAAATACTTTATAATTGTTTATAAATTATATTCAGCTTTTCTTTTACTCAGTAGTAACAATTGGAATGGAGATCAATCAGACTGCATAAAGGTACTCGACATTGTGTGAATGCATATGTATAAGAGAGTTTGGGGATGTGTATAAATGCTCACATGCATATAAACAATATTGTTTTTAGCAACATAGCAGCACACTCATAAGCATTTTCCAAATTCACTTCCTTGAGTTTGAGATGCTAGTTGAAATCAGAAAGTAAAAACAAAAACAAAAAAAAAAGGGGGGCGAGGGGGGTCAGGAGGAGTTTGGTTTCATAGCTTCCATAAAGCATGCCTGGAGATAGATGGTGTTGCCAGATTGCCAGATGACTTTATAATGAAGACTTTAAAGTATTGCAAACACAGCTGACACAGCCTGTTTACACTGGAACTGTGCAAATGTAGATCATTATAGATTTGTATTCATTTAACATGACAGATACAAATGTTGCTCAAGAAGTCAAAATGCTGAACTCAAAAATCGGTGAATATTCTAGAAAGTGGGAGAGTAGATCATTCACTTTTCTGAGGACAGTGAAGGCAGGTAGGATTTTCATTAAGAAATCTATGGATTCTCCTACAATTTAAACTGCACTTGCACTACAGCAGTAAAAATTTGAAAGCATTTGAAATAATTTTATGATACATTTAAAATAATTTACCGACTAGAAAGACTAGAAAATCACAGAAAAGCATCTGATATTCTAATATAGGACCTAATTTTATTGTATAGATCTGTATGTCCAAATACGTATATATATATTTATATGTATATATATATATTAAAAATGTGTGCATGCTGGTATATATATATTATAGAATGCATGTTCTAAAATAAACACTGACAGATCTGTTTTACAGAACACTATGTAGAGTTTCCTATGTATAGGAAGTGAGGTCTGAGAGAACCTCCTATCATATTCAGATGTGTTTCCAGATCTCTGTTACAATGACCTGGTCATTAATCATCCTTACTGGCACCTCTGGTTACTACAGGGTAGAAACATGTATGCAGGCCAGAAGAGAGGAAACACTAATTACAGACACTTATGCTAGTCCTATACAACAGAAGATCATGTTAGATTTACAAGTAGAGGGCTGGAGTTTCACTTGGAATTAATATTTGTTACTTTTTTTTTTTTTTTTTTTAATATTATATAATTTTTAATGTTAAATATAAATATTTAGAAAAAAAAAAAAAAAAAAAAAAAAAAAGACAACAAAAACTAAGCCTTCCTGACACAAGTAGACCAGAAGCTTATACATGTGAGTGCTACTATTCTACTGGTAAGTCTCTGACCTTTTAAAGATCCCTATTCTTCAAATTGAAAGTGCTTTCACAGCAGTTTTATTTAATGCTTCATGCTATATCAAATGCAAGGACAATAGAGAAGCACAGTAAAACAGAAGAATGGAGAGAACAAATAACGCACATTAAAAGAGCGCATTAAAAATAGTTTCGTCTTGTTGCTCCTTTCACTGAACTAAGAGGAAATAGTATAAACCATAGAGGACAACTGCAACTGCTATGTTAAGATTCTAGATGTACAACACATAATTTGAATATTTTTCCCCATAGTTTCTTAGTAAGATCTTTCTCTTCCACAATTATTCAGAAGGGTGCCATTTGCTCACCTAAAACCTTTAACAATGGTTTTAAATCATGAAGCCATTTTGCAATAGTCTGTACCACAAAATAACTGTCATTTGCATTGCGCTTTCATATTTTAATGGATTGTGTATTGTATAATTGACCATTTACACACACTAAATTACCTCAGAGAAATAACTAAATGAATATACTGTGTCATCATGGTTTTAGAGGTGAGCAACTGACTTTCTTTTGTCATTTTTGTTGTTCTTTTAATTATGGAAGCCGTCATTTCTTTTCTTGTACTTTGCAAAAGTGGACTTCTAAGTACATGAAAAGGTGCTGGACAAACACAGTATTTCATATGTATCAAGAGGCTCTGTTGTTTTTTTTCCAATATGACTATTTTGTTATCAGCCCACTAATTCTGACAATTAGTCACAGAACTACAGTTCTGTGACTGCATGCAGAGCTAAAGTCCTTCCTGCTTGTTTCCCAGTCCACATCAAATTATGCACATATGGCATGCTTGAGGCAGCCCTGCTTTCATCTTGTTTTATTATTATAGAAGTGTCTCTTGGAACAGCCCTGCACTCGTTGCTGTCCATCTCTGCCCATCACTTCCTTACTTGACTGTGAGTTTTACTTTCCTTCCACAGCCATTCCTACTTTAAGGATCTAAAAGTAAAAATTCTTTGCAACAAGACCAGTTGTTGACCCACATAATCTATGTTAGGATTCAAGAGACACCATTTAATCCCACATGCTCTTCCTCTTCTGGCTAGCCTTGATACAGTCAACGTGTCCTCAGAAACTGCC
Organism: Lagopus leucura; assembly: GCF_019238085.1. Lineage (NCBI taxonomy): Eukaryota > Metazoa > Chordata > Aves > Galliformes > Phasianidae > Lagopus > Lagopus leucura. The sequence continues at coordinate 51,086,464 of NW_024962264.1, forward strand.
ACTGATGCTCAGATGAATGAGAAGGATAATAGTGTGAGGGATGAATAAGCCTCAGGAGGTTCTTCAAAACATCCTGCATCTGAGCACCTGGCAAACTGCACACATGCCTACATATCAGGTCAGATCAGCAAATGGGACTCCTCACAAGAGGGCTTCTCTCTCTCATGCCTCATCAGGCAAATTTTTCACCCCATTTACCCCCAAAAGCAAATGAAGAGTTATCTGCCCTGTGTTACAAGAAGTCACAAATCTACAGTCTTCCCCTTAGCAGTCTCTCAATTGAGCACACTGGCTCTTATACCTTCTGTTAAGTCAGGGATTCAGGCTCTATGGGTGATATATATGTATGGGTATACATACTATATTTGTATTAATATAATAGTATTTATATCTAATAAATACATATGCTTCGTGGAAGAAATCTGCTTTCACTTAAAACAGCTGAGTATGTAAGCAATATCCATATGCTTGTTCTTGACAGAAAATTGCATTTTTATTTTAAACAAGTTCTAGTATAAAACACACCTCTTATCTTTGAAAAGGAATGGTAAAATATATTGTGGAATCATTCATACAAGCAAAAGTAATTTGTATGTTCTCTCTCATATTGTCTACTATAACATAGTAGTAAGCATACGTAATACGTACTAGTAAGTACAAACACATTACAGAAAAATTTGAAACAAATTTAGCATGATAGAAACACGTTAAAGATCATCTATTTCTAAGCATTTTATTGAAGTTCCATTTTAAGAAGATTTCTATTACTGAAAATTCATGATAGCTAATATATATATTAAAATGAATTCTAAATTTCCACTTGTTCAAGATATGATAGTATCACTTGATAAATAACCCTAATGGCTGTTATTTTGTTCAGTCCATGGGCTACAAACTCTCTGATTGACCAAAACTTCATGTAATGAAACTCTGAATACTGTAGCTACACATCAATTACTACTAAGTTCTAAACCAATGATACAAACTTTGTGAACTTCTCACAATTTGGATATACTTATTCCTTATCCCATAGGTTACTTCTGAATATCATACTATAACTCAGACAAGAAATTAATTGCTAGAGATACTGTGCAGATATTAGAAAACTTGCAAATTAAGGAGGCAGATTTCATAATTTCCCACAGATTGCTTTGTTTGTCTGTTAACAAGCCTCTCTGAGAAAACATTAAAGGATCTATTTGGAAGGCCCTACAGATCTATCTATATATAGCCATATGGTAATCTGATAACTATCACACTCTCAGTAAACTAGAGGAAACAGTTTAGCAGTCACTGTTTAAAAGATGCTAAGGGCTTTTTTGTACAGATTACCAGTGAAGTAGTAAAAGCAATGCACCGTAACACAGAGCTAAACTCAATGGAACCCATTCTTAAAATAGGAAGATCCTGCCCTTTATTCAGGTTACTCCTAGGAAAATGCACCTTCAGCTCTATCTGTAGATAACTAGAGAGTGACACTCAGAGACCCTGGGGACTTTCAAGAATTCAAAGGTGGGATGCAAAGACTATCATTCACATATACCACACATCTGAATGGAGGAGGTAAAAACCTCCTTTTCCAAATACAATCACTTGTCTGGGGTCATCATGTAGCCAAGGCATGCTGAGCCACAAACATTCTGCATCATCCACAGTTATTACAAGAAACAGAGATTCAACTTAAAATTGGAATTAAAAGAAATTTTCAGAAAGCTAAGCATTTATGTTCTCTTTACTACTTGATGAATGATATGCATATCAATTGTATTTTACCTCTACTGTCAGTACAAATATTACAGTTCTAACCTCTATATCATTTAGATCTCAGTCCATAAAACTTTTGAGAAAACTGTGTACTAATGAGATGAACTAAAGAAATGGAAGTTGGATATCAGGACTAATATTTCAAACAGATGTTCATCATAATTGCAAAAATAGAAACCCACACTTTAACCAGGAGTAACAAACTACATTCTTAATTTTGTGTTTCCATTGATAACATTATGTCAGTAACATTCCACAGAAAAGCAGCCACAGGAAATTTCCAAGTGCTGACAAAATAAGGCACATGCCCACAAGAAGAGAGGAGAGGGTTATGTGGGTTATGTTTAGCTTTGTCTATTTTCAGTGCACAATATTAACATAGCTCCATCTGCCAGCACTGTGAATCAATGTGGTAAAATTGCCTTTACCCAAATAAGCCTGCCTTTCCCAGGAAAACAGCAATCCTTAGCCTTTACTAGTTCCACAGCAATCTTTACTAAGGATAGTCCTTAGTGCTGGATTCACAGCACATACTGTATAGTAGAAAGAGAAGAGATCTGCTAATTTTATCCCTCTGAAAGTTTAGAATTATTTCTAATTACATCTTGTCATGCAGATGATCAGATCACAGAGGATCACACCCTTGCATTACACCCTGAAGGTGAATCACCATTACTTCTTTGATTCAGCTGTACTTCATGAACCAGATATTTTCTTCTCCCCTTGCCAGCAGTAAGGAATAAGGCCAAGTGAGGTTCAGTAAGGCCAAATGCAGGATGCAGCACTTGAGTCGGGCAATCCCAGGTACTTATACAAACTGGGGGAAGATCTCCTTGAGAGCAGCCCTGCAGAAAAGGACTTGGGGGTCCTGGTGAACAAGAAGCTGGACATGAGCCATCAGTGTGTGCTTGTAGCCCAAAAGGCCAATTGTGTTCTGGGATGCATTAAAAAAGGAGTGGCCAGCATGGAGAGGGAAGTGATTGTCCCCCTCTACACAGTTCTTGTGAGGCCCAATCTGCAGTACTGCATCCAGGCCTGGAGCCCCCAGTAGAAGAAAGATGCAGAGCTCTTGGAACAAGTTCAGAGAAGGGCCCTAAGATGACCAGAGGGCTGGAGCACCTTTTCTATGAAGAAAGGATGAGGGAACTGGGGTTGTTTAGCTTGGAGAAGAGAAGGCACCAGGGAGACCTCACTGAGGCATTAGAGTACTGGAAGGGAGGGGAATGGCTGTTAACAAGTGACAGGACAAGGGGGAATGGTTTTAAACTGAGACAGGGGAGGTTTAGGTTAGATATTAGGAGGAAGTTTTTTTTCACACAGAGGGTGGTGACACAATGGAAAAGGTTGCCCAAGGAGGCTGTAGATGCCTCATCCCTGGAGGCATTCAAGGCCAGGCTGGATGTGGCTCTGGGCAGCCTGGTCTGGTGGGTGGTGGCCCTGCACACAGCAGGGGGTTGGAACTAGATGATCACTGTGGTCCTTTTCAACTCAGAGCATGCTATGATTCTATGATTTGGTACAAAGATCACTGCAATTATGCCATATTAACTTTTTTTTTTCCTTCAAATTCATGAAGAATCCTAATTTCACAAATAGGCATCAGGGACAGGCCATGGGTAGACTAAATGAAAAGCAATATATCCACGCAGTCAAATGAGGCTTAGATGGTTCATTTCGATTATAATGACGGGATAGAAGTGTTCCTTTTATGGTTAACTGAGAGCAAGTGTTTCCACCATCAACCCTTCCTCAGCCAGCCGCCTGGCAATTGAGTCTGGATACAAAGTAGACACACCAAACTGTAACAAGGTGCAACAAGTATAACAAGTGTAGGCAATTTTCTGTCTTCATTGCCAAGCACTTAGATAAAATTTGCAAGTTTCTATCAGGCCTCCCAGCTTTTGCCACACCTTCACCTCAACAGCTGCAGAATTTTGAAAATTTTTTAAATGACTATAAAATATAATCCAGGAATCAAACTAATAAGTTGAGAAGCATGAAAAATTAGTGCAAGATGAGTACTCAGCTAAATCAAGCTTTCTTATTTTGAATACTTCTGCTAGTTCACTCAACATTAGCTTGGGCATTAATCAAACCCCTGCAAGATCAGCAGTTAAAGCTCTTGTTTTTCTTTTCACCCAAATTAGGTGACTTCCATCTTTGAAGCACGTGTGATATCTTAGGTTTTGATTTAAGTTAGCCAAAGAGCTGTCTAGCTCAGATTTTTCACAGAAGCACAGAACAGATTACACTGGAAGGCACTATTAGAAGTAATCAAGTCCAATGTCCTTGCTTAAAGCAGAGTCACCTGCAACACTTTGCACTGGGTCATGTCTAGTCAGTTATGAATACCTCTGAGAATGGAGGTCTCCACAATCTCCCCGGGCTTTCTGTTCTGCCAGTGTTCTTCCACTCTCACAGTAAAGAATGTTCTTTTTTTTAATTTTTTTTTTTTTTTTTTTTTTTTTTTTTTTTTTTTTTTTTTTGTATTTGAGTGTGTGCCAAAGAACAGAGAGCACCAGTGATGAGTCATACCTAAAAAATGTTATAATTCCTGTTAGCTTCACAGAGTCAATCAATGTCAAGACTAACACAGCAACTCTGAGGTACGTATAAGGTAAATCTTAAAAAAAAAAAAAAAGACAGAAGAGTTAAATCAATTCATTATGTAAGTTCAAAGAGTTTTTCTAAGCTCTTGAATTTTGATAAAACAAGTCATTATCCTTTCTATTCATTCTTTATTGATGGAAGTTTGTTGAAAGACAAACAAAATATTAATGAACAATTACTATTCTACATTAATAGATTCAACCCACACAACTCTTTCTTCCCTTCAAATCACCTATTTCTACTGTTCTAACTTTCTATTATTGTGGTTAATATAAACTTGACAGGAAATAAAATTAAACAGGCATTATTTTTCAATGACAAGACTGAAACACCCGAAACAAGTACTACTACAGGAGAGGAGATGAGGAGAAACACACTCACAAGAATAACCAACTTTTTGCTTATAAACTTAGCAAAAGGTAGTAATAAGAGCAATTTCAGACAGAAGTTGAGTAAAATCAGAAATATTCTGATATTAGAAGCTCTCTAGCAAATATCATATATGATGAAGGGAGATGGGCTCAGATATCAAACAAGAACTCTACAAACAACAGGAACACTCTGCATTATTATTGTCCTTTATATTGGTAACATTTTCATTAATCTGAGTCTCAGTAGCTTGTGAGCTCCTGGTCATGAACCAGAAACATATTTTGTTTGTTCTGTATAAAAATGAAACACAAGTCTACTAATATCTATTTGCCTAAGCCCAAGGCAATATGTTAAAATTTTGTTCATGATGCATTTTCCATTATGGGTGTCTTTACTTTCTTCAAACATATACTTTTCCTTTTAAATTCAATGTTTTTTTTCTCAAACATCACCTCTCACCCCTCATCCAAATTTGCCTTTCTGAATCAGAAAAAAAGATTTCTCAGCAGCCTAATATCCTGTCTGTGTTCACTAAGTAGAGTCCTCATAACTTTCACCATTTTTTACAAGTAAGCAAACAAAAGGCATGCTTTCTGTTTCCATGAAGATTAACAGAGAAGACATCAATAATATGAAAAGCACTCCTTTCTCAAAGATCCAATACTCTTTACTGATATAATCTTTATATCAAAATATAAAACAAAAGTTCATTTACAAAGATTAAATATTTACATGGCTTTTAAAGAAAGCCAATATTCCAAGCATTTCAGAAGAGTTCTCCTTGGTAGCTATTAAACTCACAAATAAGTGAGAATTTGTGACATAGGGTCAAAATAATTTCATTATGCTATTTTGCCTTCTTATGAAAATATAATTATTGTCAAGTTATCACATAAGCAAAACACTGTTTGTGAATCATAAGAACTAAGCATCTATGACCCTGAATTGCTCTTTTATTTTATTTTTTTTTTACTCTATGAGAAGGTGGAAGAAGAAATGCTCTGTCTTCTCAAGAACAATCAAAATGTAAAGACACTGAAACAGGTTGTTCAGAGAAGTTGTGAATTCCCCCACCCTGATGGCATTCAAGGCCCATCTGGATGGGGCTTTGAGCAACCTGATCTAGTGGGTGGTGTTCCTGCCCATTAACAGGGAGCTTGGAACTAGATGACTGTAAAGGTCCATTCCAACCCAAACCATTCTATGGTTCTATGATAAAATTTTTATCTTATTTCCTTCTATTTTCTTAAAAAGGGTTTCTCCTAAATCTTTCATGTAGATTAAGCACATCTTCAGTGGTCTAGATTTTATTTTATTTTTTCCTGAAACAATGCAAAGAGCATTACATTTCATTATTCAACTTCAGATTTTCTAACATTGTTTATTAGGCTTTTCTGAATTTTCTTTTTGTTTGACAAAAATGTACTGATAAAATGCAAGTACATTTAGCTACGTGTCATTCAAGTACAATATTGTACCACTGATTACCTACATCCTCTAAATGGCTAATATATTAAATTTTCTCCACTTTCATGACCCTATCTTTCTTTTTTCTAACAAATTTGGAAAGGCTGCTTCTCTTTCCTTTTTTTTATTTGCTATTTATTGTGTTTTTTTATTTGCTTGTTTGTTCATTTGCTTGTTTGTTTGTTTTACAAAGTAAGTCAAAATGGGTGTGATAGAAACAGTCCAATTAAACATTATTCACCCATGTACATTTATCACTTGAGGTCCTGCACACATTTTATTTCATGTAGCTACATATATACACACACATATTTAGAACTACAAAACAGTTACAATAGGTCTATAGGTTCATGCTCTATACAGTATTTTTGGTAACTTCTCTGTAATACTTTAGCTCATATTAGACATAAGCTATGGAAATTCATCTACTTGTCATTCCCAAATAATGCACTTGGCTATCTTTGGAAGAACTACCTTAAAGCAAATAAATTGGACTCTTTTTGAACAGTTAAAATGAGAGATATGATCCAAGAGTATACTGAGATAGCTTAAATTAATTGGAACTCAGTTTACAGGATCAGAATAGGGCCAACCCTAAGAAACCTCCACAGAGAAAAAGAAAGAAAAAAAAAAAAAAAAAAGTTTATTTAAGAACGTTAGCCTTAATGCCCACTGTTTTTCCACACAGATCATTCTTTCCCCATCATTGTAGGAGGCCTGCTCCAAAAGTAATCCCTCTTATTTTATTATGTTTGCTCACGATGCAAGAAGCAAACATTCATGGTATGGTAGGAGAGGTTGAATCTTCCCACCAATATTACATTTTGTTGCTGTGTGACAGATGGCAGCAGAGGGGTTATCTGACAAAATGGCATCTGACATGGAAGTGTGGATGAAGCAAAGTTGAGTCATTGAAATTCTCTATGTGGAAAAAATTGCACCCATTGAAACTCCTCAATACTTGCTGGATGCTTATGGAGACAAAACAGTGAATGTGAGCACAGTGAGGCACTGGGTGGTCTCTTTCCACAGTGGCAACAGTGGATGTGGAAGAGAAGCCATATTCCAGACAGGCATGCAGTATCTTGATCAGCTCTATGTGAATTGGCAGATTATGACCAGAAAACTGTACAGAGCTGAATATCAGCATCATTGTACTGGAAATGATGGTGGCAATGTATGCAAGTTTCTCAAGACCTATAGATCAATATGAACTGCACCTAAAGGTGGCAGTTTTCTCGACTGCATCATTAGCAGTGACAAGATATGGTATAGGTACTACAAACTGAAGTGAAAACAGATGTCCATGGAGTGATAACACGTGAATTACCCATCAGAGAAAAAGTTCAAGAGGCAGTCCTCAGCAGGTTGAACTTGAACACTATATCACCAAACTGAGGGCTTGAACTTCCAGTCAGGCCAGAGAAGAAGACAATCTTTCTCTTGCAACATGATAATGCCACAGCTGATACCAGTTTAAAGATCATGATTTTGTCTGGATTGTCCTACCACACACACCAAATAGTCCAGATTTAGGACCTTCTGATTTCTACCTGTTCAGACGGACTTCACAGCCAATATTTTCCTAGAAGCCACATAATTAGCAGTGAAACTTGGTCTTGTCCACTGGTGCAGTTTTGCAGTAAAAAATGCATAATTTATGGTAGTGACTGTTGTAGAATATTGTTTTGTAGCTGAGAATTTGCTTTATCAAACACTGTTATTGCATTCTTTTCTCCTGCTGCAGTTTCCTTGAAAATAAATAGGAGGCATTACTTTTGTGTGTGGTCTACTTATTTGCTAATATGGGCATAGACATTTAAAAATTATTTTCTTGATGTTTTGTTTCACAAAGTGAGTCTGCAAGGGGACCTCTGCCAGAATGTCATTGAAATTACAGGTCTAGATCACTAAAGCATATAAAACTCTTTCAAAAATCAAGCTTTAATATTAACAAAGCACTAATACATAAAAACCAGTGCTTTCCACAATGCATCTACTTCTAAATAATGAGAACTATTTCTTCTGCTAAAATTAGATGAAACATTTTTAATACGTTGCTACTAGACCACAAAGTTCTGTATAGAACTCTAGATAAATTAGGAAAAAACAACCATCAGTAAAGATTTGAATTATTAATGCATACATCACATCTTTTGTTCCTAAATCTCACATTTTGATTGCCTTTACCTGGTGTCATTATTAAAAAAGATTAATTTTTACTATTGAGAATATATATTTTTAGTGACTGTTCACAAGAGATTCAAGTCCTATATGAATGAGGAGAGTCAAAGTATTTCATTTAAGGAAAACTCAGTAATAACTCTTAGAAGAATAGGATCACATTCTAAATGTACATTAATACATATAGCAAGCACTTCAAGTCTTAAAAGCTCAGATATGTAAATACAGATTTTCATTTTTAGGTATTTTGATAGTGATCACCTGACATATTCTCCAACATATGTAATCAAAACGTTTTACAAAATAAGGTAATAGGCTCAATTTTTATAGTGTTCTCCTGTCTCATGCATCATGTAGCCCTCAAGTTGCTGTTCATTATTACTTTACTGTTTACTGTTTGCAATACATTAAGCTAGGCTCTCTAGATTATTCTCTAAACATAAATATATTAAATATAAAACATATTGCTTTTTGAAGAGTTAACTTAAGGACACGTTTTGTACAATGAGCAATTAAAAAGGCATAAAATCTGACATAGCCAACAATACTTCTCTGTAAGAATTGGAAGGATGGACTATAGAAATGTTTCCCAATCCAGGAAAATATTTATAAGAATGAAAATATTCTTCACTGAACAGGAGATAATTTAAATTACTTACATAGCCTTTAGATCTCTAAAATTATATGAAACAAATGCTGTTCTTGAACACTTTAGCTAAACAACTTATAATAATAAACATGCCACAAGTTTAAAATTTCAACAGGCCATTGAAATGGGAAGCTGTTGTCTTACACTTAATTATTTGGGAATATCTAATACAGTAAAGGTGATTTAAATAAACTACTCAGAAGTATTGGAATATTTACTTGTGGATGCTTGAAACCAATTTTTACATAATTACCACTGAATGAGAAAACAGTATAATGTAACAGAACAACACTTTTTTTTTTCAAAAGCCTTGTGATGAAGTTTTTCGAAAACAAATTTTAACTCATGTTAAATAAATCTGGTATGTGTTAACTGATACATGCTGCAGCCAGTTAATAATAAAAGCATGTTTATGAGGAAAGGCCTGAAAAACAACAGTGGGGACTCTACTAATTACTTGAATAGACATACTTCTATTATCCTTATTATAGATTACCATGTGTGCAATTTCATTTTCATTTTCACATTCCAAATCAAAACATTTTTTACCTTTCACTTCAAACTTTGACCCAAAAATAGACAACTTTTAGAAAGTCACTTCTTAAGATTCTAATCTTAACAAAACCTTGAAGTTATGCATATGAATAACAATAAAATTATTATGCATAAAATACTATACTAATAATACAGAAAATTATGGCTCATAATAAAAACAAAGTGCTGATGGATAAGATTTTGTAGTTTTATTTTCATAAGAACCCTACTAAACTATAATCATCAAGAAAGTTGAAGCATTCTGGAGATAATTAGCATGAAAAAGTACACTTCTTCACTAAAAATGTGGTTACACATGTAAAATTGGTTATGACCAATTTAACAACATTGAAGACTAAAATATTGAGTGTGATATCCATCAATATGTAACAACATGCTAATTATGAAAAAGTATTTTGAACTGTTGACAAATGGAGCATGCATTTCAGTAATTATAACTACAGAATGGCACAAGGATTCCCTGTCAAATGATTCAGAGAAGAGCTGAGATTGGAAGGAGCCTCTTGGAGGTCCTCTAGTCCAGACCCTTGCAAGACTATTTCAAAAGAGAAAAAAGCTGTGTAAAATACTTCCAAATATGTTTTTTTTTCTCGCCTGAAAGAAAGTTGCACGAATTTTGATTATCAAGAATGTGTATTTACAAGAACTAATGTTTCATTAGTTTCTTTAAGCATCCCAAAAATAATAGAAAGGAATACGGCCTTGGCTTGATATATGGCTGGTTTTCAATGCATATTTCAAATATAACAGAAAACAAAGGATTTATGATACATTCTGTTATGTGTCTTATAAAGGATGGCTTCTAATTATAATTCATTAAAACCTGAACTTCTGTGTAGACACTCAGCAACCTGCCAATCACATATTTACAGGAATCAACATTGTGCATTGAGTACGCTATTCAAGACACAAAGTTCTAAAACAAGAACTGGAGTTTGTGTTATTTTATTCTAGAGCTATTAACTAAATCAATAGCTTTCAAGGTCATAAGGAAAAAGCAGACTGATGCATTTCCTAGAAGAAAACATAGGCCAAGAGAAGTGTACCATGAGTGAAGGATGATTCAAAGTAGTCAGGACTGTCTTTTCAGAGAGCCAAATTCATCCTCATTGTTCTTTTTCTCAAATACCCAGCTAAGAATGTGTTTAATGCAGTGACTTCAATCCAAGAGACTTACTTTAACACTTGCTATCAGTTCCAAAGAGGTTGTAAATATTAAAATGTTATTAAAAGGTGCCAAGTTGAAATTAATATTCACCGGAGAGGGTTTCACATATAGACAAGTTAAAATTTTGACTAACCACCTTTCTTCATGTAATTTTATTCTTTCAATATACAGAGTCATGCGAAACAAAATCTGGGCTTTTGGATAATTAGGTGGGATAATTACAGAAAGGAGTAACAAAATTATTTAGTCAAAACATAGCTAAAATCAGATTTTCTTTTTCATTAAAAGACCCAGTTTTTGCAGTATCATAATTTAGAAAGAAATGAGAATCACATAATGAAAATGTCACATAATTCATAAAAGAATTATTAAAATATCAAAATTCTCCATCAAATCTGAAATGGTCATTCCCCAAAGGGTCAGAATGGCCTGCATGTTTTGATGAATCACATTTTTAACCAGCACTGGGATTCTCCTAGGAGATAATCACTTATATGAATCACCAGGGAAAGTACAACTTTTCAAGCTTCCTCTCTGAACATAGAAGAAATAGCCTTTCTAAAAACTGTATCTGGGCTTAAATCACCACCTGTCTTCATATCTACACTGCAAACTATGTTGAAGTGTGATGTCACCTGAGCAAGTTCAAAAAGACTTCCAGAAGAAGGCTGCTCTCAAGCTTAAATGTTCTCCATCCCCTTCATACTACACAATATAGATGAATATGTGCAACTTCCGTTTTGAATTTTGCAACTTTCATGATTAACTTCATTATTCATTTTTAATTTTCTGATGTGAATGAATGAGAGGTCTGTTGTAAAATCCAGAATTAAATGTAGCTCTTCCACTTGGTTGATTTTATTGCTGCTGCTAGGTCATCTGAACAAGAAAAATACTTAGCACTGTATCAGCTTTATTTCTATGCCTTTCAAAGGACAAACATTTACATTTGCACAAATTCTTCTAGATAAGTGGTAGAATAAGATGTTTGTCTTTTCACTTCAGGACAAGGAAAGGAGTAAGCCTGGACATATGTAGGGGAAATAAATTTTGAGCTGAGCTCCCTTCCAAAAAAAAAAATGAATACTTCAAAAATTTTAAAGCAGAAAAAGAATTCAATACTTGCACTGCTTTAAAGGAGATTTGAATGAGTTTATTATAATTGACTTCATCCTGTTATCTTCATCTTATGGTTTCTTGGATTCCTGGTTATTATATTATTATAGTTTATTGCACCAAAGCAGAGATAAACTATGAAAACTATGGTCTGTATATAACTCAATTTATAACTCATTCAGGACTATATTGGCTGAAGTTTTGGTTGGTTTGTTTGTTTGTTTGTTTTAGATTTCATGCCTTCAAACACTGTTTTGGCTGTTTTGCAAGTTTTGTCAAGTCAAGACAATGATTAACCTTGTACCTTTCCATATTGTGATTACCCTGAGTTTGTAAGTAGACATCAAAAGTTTACAGAAGAAAATTCTAGGAACAGAGATGGCAAAAAACGTAATGTAATTGTTTTTTGAATAAACAAAATTCCTCTTAAAGGCTGCAATATTCCTACGAATCTAGAGGATACTGCTGACTTCCATGTTTATTATTTGTTATTTCTTTTCTTTAAAGTTGCTACAAAACTTCTATGTAGGTATGTGGCCAGCAACACAATTAGAAATATTCAAACATACCATTGACTTAATCTGTTCAGTGTTGCATAGGAAACTCAGCAATATGCTCCAATGCAAAAAATCTTTCAATTGTTTCCAAAGTATAACTGTATGTAAAAAAAAAACCTCACAGGTGAGAAGTACAAAACTAGAGGCATTACAGAAACTTGAATAATATATTCTACATTTATTCTTATCTCTTCTTGTGTCCTAGAAGAAAGAAGGAAGAACATTTTTTGGCACTATAGATTAATTTTTCCATCTAAATATCTGATATGTCATATCTAAATCAAAACAAGATTTAGTGTGCTGAAAGACTATCCCATTTGTTTAAACTTGTTGAAGCCCAAGAAAAACATTTAAGGGGTCTTCTTTATGTTCCCATGGTTCTACAAAGCTGTTCTTTTAGGTATACAAATATCTGAAATTTCTTCTACACAGATGAAAACACTTGCAGTAGATTTATATTTCCATGAAACATTTTAAAGTGTTTCAACAATGTATTTTTCAATAACACTGATATTTCTAAATACATTACATCTGATTTGAATTCTTTTCCCTGCAAGTGGTGTGATACCTAAAATGTCATTTCAGGGTAAAGTAATACAAGACAAGTTGAATTCAACTTTTGTAAAACAATAAGGAAATATTTTTAGACTTTAAAACATTTCTCTTTGACATTTTCAAAATAAAATATTTTGCCTTTCTCATTCAGAATTTAACTGTATGTTAAACTGAATTGAGCAAGGCATTTTTATAAAATATAAACAATTTCCAAAAACATTTTTAATTCAATTTTTTTCTGCCATAAATAAAATTTTCATCTTAGAGAGAGAGAGAGGAAAAAAAAAGTTTTCTTCTCTCTATTCTCAATAAATGTAAAAGCCATATGCATCCAACAGGTACTAGCACCATTACACTTCAGTGATTACACAAGCCATCACAAGCCATCTGAAAAAGACCTAATACATTGAGAATTTTTATTGAATAGGAAATCTCTCCCTACTGAATCCTACAGAAGATAATTTTTCACACAGATTTATCTAAAATGTACACATACAGCCCTTCAGGAAATTTAATATATCTCTACATACCCATATGGCATAAATACGTTTAAATAAAGAATCATTTGTGTATTTTTTTTTTTTTCTCACATCCACCATTCTTGTACTTCCCATCTTCTTTCTTTTAACTGAAACCTTCCCTTTGTGCCTTATTTGTTGATCTTTGGGTCAGCAGATAGGACATTACTAGAGGTAGCAATAGCCATAATCCAGCTGGTGACCTTTTCCCTTTTGAGAGATGGACATAATTGTCAGAAGTTTGTAGTATAATATCAAAGGCAAAGACATGGAAAGACTGATTAACAGCTGAACTAGCATTGTTGATTTCAAAGTTCATGAAAATGCTATAGGAAAAGGATTTCTAGTGACATTTCACAATCAAATCCAGTTATCAAACTTTTTGGTATATAAGAAGAAGTAGACTTCAAAAGAAAGCAGTGGATTCAACTAGTTTCAGACTTAAAAAAAAAAATGGTAAGAAAGGAAAGCCACAATAGAAACTTAGTATTATGGGTGCTTGCATTAACAATGCAGATAATCATCACAGAATCACAGAATGGCCAGGGTTGGAAGGGACCTCAAGGATCATGAATCTCCCACCCCACCTACAGGGCCACCAACCTCCACATTTAATACTAGAGCAGGTTGCCCAGGGCCCCATCCAATCTGGCCTTGAACACCTCTAGGGATGGGGCATCCACATCCTCTCTAGGCAGCCTGTTCCAGCACCTCACCATTCTCATAGTAAAGAACTTAGTCATGTTTATGCTCAACATTGCTAAAAAATGCTAATCAGATAATCAGAGCAAAAAGATTTGTAGGAATTATGTTCAAGCAAACATTATCATTTAATTGCTCATCATTGTCCTGGAATATACATTTCTAAGTCACTTGTGTACTCAAAAATTCTGTCAACTATTTAATGTTAAGTGTTTACTCAGCATTAGCAAAATCATTTATCATTTCATGTTAAAGTTTGTCCAACATTTTCACTGTTTTAGTATAAAGGCAGTGCTACTGGACAGTTCTTTTTCTGTAAATAAGTTATTATATTCAGTGATACCAAATATTTGTCAATCTTTTCTGAGAAACCAGTTAAAGAGTATGACATTGTAATTTACAAGTAATTCAGATTATAAATAAGTAATAGTGAGATCTGTTTCTTTTTTGTAACTAGCAATATCAAGCAATTAACACCACAAGATTAATTTCTTCAGAGCAGTGGTGATATTTTAATTCAATTCCCATGCCATACAAGGGTATCATACTGACTCTATTCAGGCCAGGTGAGAAATAGTCAAGCTTTAGCTTACTGTAGGCTTTTGTAGATGACCAGTAACATTCCTTTTCCTATTAAGTCTGTGATACCTTTATTTAAGATCAATATAAAAAATCAATTTGTGATTCTACATTTATATCACAGAATCACAGAATCATAAGAGTTGGAATATACTTCTGGAGATCACCTGCTTCAACTACCTGCTAAAGCAAGTTTCCTATAGAGGGTTACAGGAAGGCATCCAGACAAGCCTTGATTATCTCCAGAGGAGACTCCATAACCTCCCTTGGAAGCTTTTACCAGTGCTCTGTCACTGTCAAAGGAAAGAAGTTCCTTTGGATTATAATGGAACACAGTCACGGTTTTAGAAAGGCAGTCTAGTATTCAGCGCAGCTTGAAATCCCTTACTTCATAGAAGCTATGATCATAGAATTGCAGGGATTGAAAGGGACCATAAGAGATCACTGAGTCCAACCCCCCCGCTAAAGCAGGTACCCTACAACAGACCACGTAGGTAGGCATCTTGAATACCTCCATAGAAGGAGACACCACAACCTCTCTGGGGAACCCATTCCAGTGCTCTGTCACCATAACCATAAAGGTTTTCCACATGCTAGTATGGAACTTCTTACTTTCAAGTTTTAGGTCATTACTCCTTGTCCTATCTCTACACAACACTGAAAGAACCTCATCCATCCGTCTCCCACCTCCCCTGAGATATTTATAAACATTAATCAGAATCCTTCTCCGTCTTTTCCCCAGGCTGAACAGAAAAATGTTACTCAGCCCTTTCTTATATGGGAGATGCTTCAGCCCCTTTATCATCTTCGTGGCCCTCTGCTGGACTCCTTCTTGGAGTGATAAGGACTTTGTACATTCTCAGACAACTATGAGATTGAGACTTCTTAGCATTGATAATATTCAGTTTCAAAATTAATAATAAAAAAATAAGAAATATATATCTGCTTGTTTAAACAACAATAGGAAAGTGTTAAAAAAAAAAATTATTTTGTGTGCCAATCTACATGTTTTCAAGCGTGACAATCACAAGGGTTTGATACACATGCTGTTACATCTACACCTCAATATAAATTTAAGTGCTCTTTAAAAAGAAAAAGAACAAAACCCTAACAAACACAAAACCACAAAACAATGGAGGAGCTGAATTTCAAATCCTTGAAACACATGTGCAGTAGCAAGTTAGGAGAGTATTTGCTGTTTCCAGATAACTCTCCCTTAAAGCAATTGTAAATTGTAAGTAAACCCTTGGCATCAATAAGCCTTGAGTTTGTACAAACCTATTCTCCAACATTTGAGCCAGATAGAAACAGTAACATTTAAATTTGAAGTGAGCAAGCACAGTAACACGTGTCTCTTGAGCATAGTAGGTCTCCAGCAAGTAAGCTAGTGAGTGCTTCCTAGGGACTAAAGGGGCACAGTTAACTATTAACCTCAGCTAGCACAAGTCTCTGCTATTTAGAATGTATGCTTTAAAATTCACAAGAACAGAAAACACTTGAATGTAGGTTCGTGTCTGAGCTGACTCCCAGAGGAAGGAAAAGACAAATAATACAGCATTTATTGAGGTACTTAGATCTAGTCCTTAAGAAAAACCTTGCCTTCTGGATAAGTAGCACTTGAGGAGGTGCAATTTAAAGTATTTAATGGAAAGAATATTCAGTCACTCTGTTCCAGAAATGATCTCTTCATTTTTAAAAAAGGTGACCAAGACTCGCACTAATTTGTTTCTGGATGATCTTAGAGGTCTTTTCCAACTTTGGTGACTATGATTCTATGATTCTGATTCTAATTCTATTTTCTGCAATTTTACTGTGGTGTTTTTTTTTCCTATATTTTTCATACTGCTCTATTTTCTTCTTCATGCACATTTTATGGTAATATTGATTTTTATGCTAATCTGTGACAGAATAATATATACATTTATTTATTGTTAACCAGCACCAAAAAAAAAAAAAAAAAAATTCACTGAGAGAAGAAAGCAGATGCAAAGAGAAAGGTAAGTCCTGACACCTGTTCTTCATTAGAAAAATCAGAAGGACAAAAAATGGGGTCTTCCCGGAGCCTTCTCTTCTCCAAGGTACACAACCTCAGTTCCCTCAACCTTTCTTCATAGAAAATGTGCTCCAGCCCTCTGATCTTAGTGGCCCTCCTCTGGACTCACATCCTTCATATACTGGGGGCTGCAGGCCTGGATACAGTACTCCAGATGGGGCCTCACAAGAGCTGAGTAGAGGGGGACAATCACCTCCCTCTTCCTGCTGGCCACCCTTTTTTAATGCAGTATTTCTATCTGGAAAGTGTCCCAACTGAAAAATTCTGGAACCTCTGCATTCAATATAATTTCTTTTTCATGCTATAAGTATACTGCTGTTCACTGAAAGTAATTTTAATGAATTTATTTATTCCAAAAGAATCTGTCAGAGCTGCCCGTACATCTTGTGTTTCTGTACAGTCTGGCAGGAAAACACAAATGGGCAGATGAGAACAGGAGCACTTTCCATAGTCAATTCATTCTAAAGATGTCCAATATCTGCTCAAACACCACAGCACCTGAGGATGCTTAACCAGATTAATAATGTGATTCATATTAAATGCATGTGCTATAACAGAAATAGTTAAATGTAAAGTAAATTATTCTCTTTTGAATATATTTCAGGTCAAATATTAAACAGTTTGTAGTTGGGCAGAAATTTGAGTCAGTAGTGTAGAATTAAGAATTCTTCAGGCAAACAGAAGGTGTAATAATTTCTTCTATACATTACTGAAACTGAGCCTAAGGACTAGTACTTTCTGAAGGCTACAGATCATTAGCAGATTTCTGTCCTATTCAGTTGTGGCCATCTGAACTCTGGTGGAGCAAGTTAGATAAATGAGAAACATGTACCAACTAGCTGATAACCCAGAAATGAGAAACACATTATCAGTACTGTCATTCTTTGATATTAAATATTTAGACAATTTTGCATCAAGCTTTACAAAGGAAAACATGGTGCAAAATCACAACACCTAGTGTTACAAAATAAAGCACAGATCTTAAAATTTGTGACTTTCTTTTTTCCTAACGCCACCATTATCAAATATTTATGTATCGAGGCCTATGTACATTGTCTATATTTCAGGAGAGATCAAGAACCTCTTCCAGTTGAAAAATATTCACTCTAGTAGAGTTCTTCTCATTGTATAACAAAATCCACAGAATTCTTCATTCAGTATACCTCAGTAGCTGTGAAACCAAGTGCTACTATGTGTCTTAACAAGAAATCTGTCTACAAGCATGATTAGCTCATGAAGAAATAACTGAAGTCAATCTTTGAGATGAATTTCTTTGGTTATTATACCAATAAATCTTGATAATTACATCAAGATGGGACACAGTCTTATTCCATTATGAAGAATAAAACATCTAGATTAATCCTTAGAACAAAAGATTTGAAATCCTGGTTTATTTCTAATGAGAAAAAAAATAATAATATCACATCCTCCTTGAATTCTATCACTGAGATCATAGTTTGTCATCGGATACATTGCTTGCTACAGAAATTTCTAGAACTCTGTTGATCTTTCAGAAGGAAGGACTCCAGTGATATCAACATTATCTGACTCAAATGACGTCAAATATAGAATCCATTTGTTGCATTTCACAAGAGGAGGCTTTTATTCATTGTATCAAATTAGGGCACAATAATAGTAGCTGCTTTGGTCAAGATTACCATTGTTACCATACTGCAGACATCCTTTATGGGCCTCAAGTTTCTTGTCAATTATCTAAATACGAGTGAAGTAGCCTGGTCTTCTCCTGCTTAATACAAAGAGGAAAAAAAATCCTAAATCTCCTCAATAGGATAAGTATTGTCTATAGGATCAATAGAGACAAAGTGATGTGTTGAATGCACATTGTCGTAATCATGGCCAGTCAGCTGCTGTGATTTATTTCTACGCTGACTCAATGTTTCAGAGTGAAATACTGCAACCCTTCCCACTCCCTATATTGCTTGCGAAAGTCCATTAGGAAATGCAAAGTAATTAAGGTTGAATGACTTCACTCAACCCAGCTATACCCAGAAGCTACTCTGGAACAGCTCTGAAGTCATTACAAAGGAAAACTCTCAGTCCAATGCCAGAAAAGACACTTAGTATCTGTGAGACAATGAGCAAGAGCTAGGCTGTTCTTCACAGGAAGGCGAGCCAGCAGGTTCATGTGGCTCACGAGACTCAATGTCTGCACCAAAAGCTGGGCAGGCAAATCAGAATAGTGACACCAACAGGTTCTGTCAGCAGCCTAGTGAACGCCAAATAAAAGAAGGTAATAAGCCAGGTTGAAGGTCAATCCAGGACATTAAAACAATTTAGGAACAATCAGGTCCGAGCTGAAACAGGACTAGTGAACCCATTGGAAGAACAAATGGGCCCCACATCTGAATGCCATTATGCCTTTGGGGTGCTTAGACAGTACTAACTAGTAAGGTCTGTAACACATTTCTAGTGCTTGGCATCATTCCAGTATGAATGACTTCCATGATGAAGGTTCCTATCTCCCTTGTGAATGAACAGCATGGTCTCCAAAAGTACTATGCCAGTACAGATGTTGCTATAACAAACACATGTTCTCAATGATCAGATCATGTTAATTCCTTTTTTTTTTTTTTTTCCTGTCTTTCACTTTTCTCGATATGAAGACCTACTGAATCTTATGAACCATTTGTTTATTGATGTATAGACATCAACCCTCAAGAAGCATCCACAGGGAGAAAAGAATAACATAAATGCAGTTGTTTTTATTATTATTAATTAGCCTTAATGGTAAGACCATTCTCATAATGCGCTTCAGTGCTGTTTGGATATTTTGTCAATATAATTAGCGTCTAGGATTTAGTTTCACTGATGACTTTGCCCCTCTCATTGCATAAAACTTTGGATATGATTTTTCACAGATCTGAAGTAAAACAATTCCCTATTCAAACTTTGAAACAGACATCCCTCCATTTTCAAGTCCTTGGGAGAAAAAAATTTCAAGGTGCATCTTTCATAACCCACATTGTAAATAAACAAACAACAACAACAAAAGCCTTGTTATGTCTGCCACAATATTTCACATGAAATAGTCAGCAAGGCTGTCTGAAAACATTTAGCTTCAGCCTGCAACTCTTCATGCATTGTAGGGGCTTGTTTATCAATCAAAAATCACACCCCACTGTGTGTCATCATTTTCAAGAAAGGAACAGAACCATTAGCGTGTTTCTTGTTTTGTATCTCACCTCTGAGGAAGAATTAACCAACACATCTGAGATTTAATTGTGGTAAGCACCAATCTCTTTCACTCTTGCATGCAGTGTGGCCCTTCACTATGGTTCTGGATCAGAGACAGATCTGAAAGATTCTTGACAAGTATTTTGGAAATATCTTCAATGTGCTCATATTCATAATTTCAAGTTCTAATAGAAAGTGACTAATTTCTTCTGGAAATATCTATGTGCTTAAAGAAAAAAAAAAACTTTTTGAAAGACCAATTCTTAAAAAAGACATTCAGGCCAGGTATATTTCCAAATTCCAAACAAATGTTCATTTTTTTAATATAGTGCTGTCTCCATCCAGTCAGCAACCAGTTAGAACACTTTCCCTACTTACTGTAATAGAAAGTATGATCTTCATCAGATATTCTTGTCATTAGTTTGCTTGATTTGTAGACATAGATAGTTGTCAGAACTATAGAAATACTCTTATTAAGCACCACTTCATACACAAATGAATGTCTGATGGCAGGAACATTCTGAAATCCAGTTTTTTAACTGTTTTAAAGTTGTTGGTTTTCTCTCACTCCAGTGTTAGTAATGACTCTTTATATCATTTGATCTCATACTGTTTGATATTGTTCCTCTATACTCTGAGATGGCCTTAAAAAACAACAGTAACAAAAATTTAAGATAAAAAAGTAATTATGACGAGAAAGTTTAGTGGTATTTCATGATCAGCTAAGAAGGTCAACTGTATCCTGGGTTGCACCAAGAGAAGTGTGATCAGCAGGTCAAGGGAGGTGATTCTGCCCCTCTATTCTGCTTTGGTGAGACCCCACCTGGAGTAGTGCATCCAGTTCTGGGGATCCCAACATAAGAAGGACATTGAGCTGTTGGAGCAGGTCCAGAGGAGTGTCATGAAGATGATCGTAGGGCTGGAGCACCTCCTCTGTGAGGACAGACAGAGAGAGCTGGGGCTTTTGAGCCTAGAGAAGAGAAGGTCTGGAAGAACCTTCCAGTGCTTGAAGGAAGCCTACAGGAAAGCTGAGGAAGGACTTTTTAAAAGGGCATATAGCAACAGGACCAGATTAAATGATTTTAAACCAGAAGAGAGTAGATTTATACAATGTTTTAGGAAGAAACTTTTTGCCGTGAGGGTAGTGAAACACTGGAACAGATTGCTCAATGAAGCTGTGGATGCCCTCTCCCTGGAAGCATTCAAGGCCAGGCTGGATGAAGCTTTGAGCAACCTAGTCTATGGGGAGGTATCTCTGCCTATAGCAGGGGGGTTGGAACTAGATGATCTTAAAGGTCTCTTTCAACCTAAACCATACTATGATTCTATGATTATTAATACTATATCTCTTGAGAATTTATTTGTATCTTGATGGTTCATAAAATACCAGTCATTACAGCAATCAGTGATCAATATATGCTTTTTTTTAATGCATCTATCTGCATTGTAACTACTGTTACAATAGCATCAAGATGATAGATATAATTGACAAAAACCTTTAGAAATATCAAGTTCTAGCTTGACTTCTGTAGTTGTAGTTGATATGAAGAAATAACAAACAATTTTATAAAATAGGAACCAAAGGAAAAGCATATATATAATAAAAAAACCACAATCCTTTATTTTCAGTTTATACTGAAGTAATGTTACATCTTTGCTTCCAGATGCTAATTACCTGATCCATGTACCTACCTACCTATAATGCTGACAGATAAAATATTTTACTTAAAACTATGGTTGTCTAGCAGATCCAAACACAGTATAGATTTCATAATCTTAATGCGTTTAATTGAAAAAGTCTGAAGCTTCTTGCTTCTAATCAAAAAGTGCAAATAGCAAATTTCTTTCCCATTGCTTTATGTACAGACTAGGATTAGTTTGTAAAGAACTCCTATCTTTGATGTTAACTTTGATGTACAACCAAGTTTATCAATATAATTCAAAGACTGTGGAGCTAAACCTCATTTTATTTAGAGGATAAAAGCAATTAAAAGTGTACTCTCATTTGGTTTTTCACAAAGGTGCGTTAGCCACTAGTCACAAATGAACCAACCTCCTTAAAAGATTTATTCCTCACGTAATTAAAGCTATTGCAGAATTAAAGGCTCCATTTTTCAGGAGACAGCGCTAGCTGTGAACAATAAAAGCACTCTACATGTTAAGGTGAAAAAGTTTTAGTCAAATTTCCCTTTGCAGGCGGAATGAGAATAAGAGACAAAACAAACAACAACAACAAAAGAAAGAACAACAACAACAAAACAAACAACAACAACAAAAACAGTGCAAGCAATTGATTTCACAGGGAAACAAACCAGCTTGAAGGACAAAAATATCTCAAAATCCTTTAGAAAGTATTCTCAGTCACAATATATTTTGATTTGTATTGTATTTTATGTTAAGACAGTTTGACTCAAAAGCTTGCATTATCCTCCATTACTGCTGCATAAGCACAGAGAGCAATCCAAACACATCCTACCAAGTCAGCATTTACTGATAGAACAAAATGCCTGAATAAATTGTGTTTGTGTGCCACTATTAGGAGTTCTATCATGTCAGAAATATGTATAAATTGCATTTATGCTAATGATGTCATCACATTTTAGAAATAGTAAAAAAAAAAAAAAAAAAAAAAAAAAGGTAAAAAAATACTAAAGCAATTCTACAGAAAATGTGCAAAGTGAAAATCTGTATTGAACTGTTACTTAACATCTTTATCATGAAATATTAATTAAGTTAAAAATTTGTCAGTGATTTTCATTTATGGTTGTTTTTTTTTTTTTTTGTTAAGACTTTATCTGATGTGGAACACTAAAATATAAAGATTATTCTTCACATTTAGAATATATAATATATATAGTATACATAATCAGGTGGTAAAACTTCTCCAGAGGTACACAGACCAAAATCTAGCATGATGTTGATAATTAGTTCTTCCTTTAGTTATTCCTTAATCAGTTCTATAATATTATTTTTCCCCCTCCAAGTTGGAATGAAAAACTGAAAAATTGAAGTGATTTACAAAATAATAATAATCTGAAATAAAAAATGAAGCAGGTAAATAAAGCTTTTTGCTTAGATATTCAAAATGCCTAATTCTGATAAATGCTGGCCTATTATCAGAAATACATTTACAAAATGAATATTCGTTTTTAAAACAATTGTTTAACTTGATTTAAGCTGGCAGTTTTTAAAGTGTTTATTTTTAAGCTACAAAAAAAGAAACTTCATAATACTGAAATGTACATTCAAAAAAGAAACATAAAAAAAGAAAAAAGAAACATCAGGTTATTTTAAGCAGACCTTGGGGAATCATTTCCAGATAAATGAATCAGAAATTTACCATCAAAAACATGATAATAGAAAGCAACTAATTTTATTTTGCCATTAAAATTTTCCCATTCTCTGGATTTTCCCTAGAGGTATTGTTTCTATTTGATACCTGTCAGGCTTTGCAATTACTACAAGTGTACTAACAATTAATACTTCAGTGCTTTTTATTGAAATATCTGGGTCTTTCAGCAGATGTAAACTATATAGACCTCCAAGTACTTAGACAATTTAGTTATAAGGATATTTGGAGAGAAAGAAATCTTGGTTTTATTATGTATAATGTTTAGTGATATATGTTAGATATAATTTTTATTTTTATTAGATATTATTTTTATTTAGTGAGCACAACAGAATGTAGGTACCAGCAATGGTTATTAATTGCCTCATTCAACAGTATTTGGTTCTATGTACTTTGGTTATAATCCACAAAAACTGAGGACATTGAGTATATCATTTTGTACCTCTGTACCTTTGTTGTATATTGTATTTTCAGATAAACCAGCACTGAATGACAGAAATAATTTTTTCCTCCAAAGATTTAAAAAGAAATACAACTTTTAGCCTTGGGGAAAAAAAAAAAAACAACAGTCCTCTCAAGGAAACACTTTTTCTTATACTTATTTTAAAAGAAAAGAATTGAAATAATAAGAACGTATTGAACGTGAATGAACTTAACGAAGTGTAGTATATCCTTTAACCCTGTCTGCTCTATAAATGTTTGTGTTCATAGTTTTAATAATTTACAGACCTTCCTTATTTTACTTTTTCATGAACAGTAGCTCAAAAAAACTCTTCAAATATTCATGGCTACAAGCAAATCTTTGGGATTTTTTACATTCTCTCTCATGGCATTTATCTGACTGATCACCTCTTGTTCTTCTGATAGCATACTATTTCTGTACATTCTGCATGCGTGGCATTCACAAAAAGTTTACTGCATCTTAAGTATACTCAGAGATGTGTCAGAGCTGATTAGATAGAACAGTGACACTGGAGAACATATTCCACTCCAGCATAGTTCTGCGATTGACTAATCCTTTGGAACGTCTCCCTACATCTGTATTAGCTACTTTCTCACAAGTTTTGTGTAAATCAGTTTCATCAAAACGTTTTCCTCTGTCCCTATTTCACAAGCCCTGTTGAAAAACACTGCATGCAGGTTTGCTGAAAAATCCAGTGAACGAATATTTAACATAAAGCATGTCTTACTGACAGTATTATCTGGAAAAACAAAACAAAACAAAAACCACATACACAAAATCAATCAATCAATCAATCAGTCAACAAACAAAACAGCCAAGCAAACCCCCCCAAAATTTCCCAAATTCAGCAGATGGCTGAATTTGATGATTCTAAAGGTCTTTTCCAGCATAAATGATTCAACGGTTCTAAAAAAGCTAGTTACTCTCAGGGAATAATATATGAATGATTACATTAAACATCATTGTTGCAATAAATACAGCAGTTTTAAACATAAAGACAAAATAAATGTTAAACAAACACTTGATTTGGAAGTGTTTTCTAGTTAGTTCTCTAAGCTGGTAATTCACTGTTCTGTGTTTAGTTCAGGCTCATTGCATTAAAGCACTATTATATAAAGTGATTCATTGTCATGAAAAACAAAATTCTGACTAAGAGATGTAATACAGTTTTCAGTGATAAGCACTTTATTTGTATCCTTTCTGCATTACTTACAATTGCTGCAGCTTTGCCCCTTGTTATAATCAGGCACTAACAACTAAAATAATCACACAAGTTTTACAGATCAAGTTAGTTCTACTCCTGTGTTTTACCGGGATACCAGAATGAGGCTTGTCACGTTTCAGATAGTCTGCAACAAACATGGACCTTTGGGCAGACTTCAAATCACCACATCCTATAGACTGAGCCAGTACTTTCTAGCATTAGCTAGAAAATTTCTGACACTGTTTAAAATCAATAAAAAGTATCGAATGCCTTCATTTGAAGCACTGTCTGGATGTTTTATGATTGGATCCCAAAGTCCACAGGAGTCCACAGACACAGACATATCTAAGAAAATATGTTTTGTTTTGCTTCAGAGCTAAGCTGAAAGATGCATAAATCCTATCTGGCTCCCTAGACAAATTTGAAGAGTTAGTCATGTGAGACCTTTTAATATAGTATGATACGGGTCATAAACACCTCTATTTCCCAAGGGCTTCAATAAACTACTTGAGGGCAAAGAGATCCTTACATAAAATTTATCCTTAATTTCACTGGAAAAGACTGAGATGTCTATGGTAAATGCATATATAAAATACTTATACGTGAGCTACTTAAGCCACCTTTGAACTCAGATAAACTGTCTGTTGTCAGCCTTAGTAAACTCTTACTGTACAGCTGCTTGAGAAGAAGCTGTTACTAGTATTCAATAAGGAAAGAATTTTTTCTGTCAATTTCAATGTCTTTGTCTACTTATCACCCACTATATTAAATTTTAATTCTATTTTTATATGTTATTCATAACCAGTGATAAACTTGCTATTGTTAAAGCAACAAAAACCAATTCAAAACAAGCTTTTAGAACAGTGTGGAGAGACAAAGGTAGGTTATAAGTGGAACCAATGACAGACATTATCTGCAGTGTCTTCAAAACGGCTCGGTTACATTTTAACACAGGTCTAAAAAGAAAACTTTCATTCCTGTTTCAGCTTCTTCCAAAGTGAATAGAGTATTTGTACTCTGATCACTCGCACAAATACTGACTTTCATCTTTAACAATTTTCTGTAGGTTTTTCTGTTTTCTTTGGTAAAGCAACAAAAGAAAAACAACAACTATGTGTATATGTAATTGTAGCAGCAGAGAATTAGCTGCTGCCAGAACTTTCTGAGCCCACATTTCTGAATGTTCAGTGAAAAAGAATAGGAGAAAGAAGGATGCAGAGCACAAGCGTATTTTCCAACTAAAACTTTGAAAAATTTAGAAATTCAACACTGCTTTACAAATTATTTTCTTCTACTTTCAAAAGATAAAAAAAGAAAGGCTTTTATGCTTGCCACTTGTTAGTACTTAACTTTATTCACATCCATCAGAGAAATCACAGCACTCTAAAAAATGGTCTTAAACTTCTGTCATTACAGTTAATATTATGAATCTTCACAAAGTGATGTGTAAAATCTCCACTGCATTTTCTGAAAGGCCATTTTTCTTGTTGCCACCTATTATTTTGCAGGTGAATTATGCAAAGAGTAATGCTGAGACTGTTTTTCTTTTTTTTAAAAATTTCCCACAGAAACAAACTAAATAGCAAGAAATAAGCAAAATGGTTAAATTAGTGATACAGAATCTGATACGTCAGCAGGCAGCCTGCAAACATGAAAAAACAATTCTGATAAAGCCAGTCATGATTCATTATTAAGATCCCTAATTTGCCTGTATTGTTTTATATTAACAAACACAATTTCTATTGTATAAATGTAGATTTAAAGTAAAAATATATAGAATACATATTTATAAATAGAACATATAAATAACAGAATTTGAAACATGAACTTTTAGCAAAACTATTAAAAATAGCTCATGGATTAAAGGTTTGCACTGTTTTTTTTGCTTGTTTTCACTTTCTGTCAAAGTTCAGCTGAGCTTAATTAAGAGATGGGAAGAGAAGTTCTGAGTAAGTAGACTATATGAATGCATAACTGAATTACAACTACCATTATTACACTCTATGTTCAGATGATTTATAAACACTATTGCAATTACATCCATCTACCTGGATGATATAACAATTAGTGAACATATTAATGGATTAATCACAGAATCACAGAAGTTGGAAGAGACCTGAAGAGATCATCAAATTCAGCCCTCCTGTTAAAGTACGTTCCATACCATAGGTTGCAGAGGCAGGCATCCAGACAGGTCTTGAATGTCGCCATAGAAGGCGACTGCACAACACCTCTAGCAAAACAACATTTATCAATGCTTTACGGTAAGTATATGAATTTAATACCAGAATTACATAGCCATTTCTGTTACTTCTGACAATTAATTGTACTGTTCACATTTTTGGTGAAGATGCAGAATATGAAACAGATATAAATGAGCTAAAAATTGAGTTTTGCTTACACTGTGATTTCACCAGAGTGATGATTTAACAGAGAATTAAAAAGAGATCAAAGTGGTTCTCCTGTTGTGGTTTGGGTTGGGTTTTTGCTTTTTTTCCTTGTGTCTCACAAATGGATTTTGTTTTCCTGAATCTAAGAGTGACTCTCCAATGTTAACCGTTTATTAAGCCTATAGTGTATGTAAGTACTAAAAGTACAGTGATTTATCTAAAGACTGAAGATTTTGAAACAAAAGGCATTTTTTCTCTAAAGCAACATCCATGTTTGGCCTCATAAATTAAATGAGAAACGTAGAAATAATTAGGTCTTTAATCATGTAGCTTATTTTATTAACTTATAGTTATCCTATGAAAAGGCTGCAAGTAAAGGAAAAATACATCTTTCTCAATAGAAACAAATACATGTATTTATCTGTGAGATGTGGAAATGTCATAAACTTTGTTGTTTTTCATGATGGTCTTCATTTTTTTTTGCTCTCCACTTGTTTCTACATTTACAGTTTTTCCACAAATATGTGCCATAAAAATATCAATATATTATGACTATTACTATTTTTATTTTCTTAACTGAGTAACAGTATTCAGAGCTTTCATGCAGTTTCACAAAAGATAAATGAGATAGATGTAAGTAAACCAAAAGTGTTCTTACTCCTGAAGAAGGTTCCATAAATCTGTTTGCTACAGATGACTGGTTGACAATTTCTCCTGTAGCAATCATTTAGAAATTTTTTGTTGTTGTTGTTGTTGTTGTTGTTTTTAATTTTTTATTTTCTGAATAACTTCCTATGAAGCACAGAAATATTATCTCTGTTACAGCTGCGTAGGAAGAGAGGTAGAGGTCCATTATTTCTGATTCTTACCATTGTAAGGTCCACGCTGTTTTCAGTGGGACAAAGAAACCAAGTTTGTAAACTCACAGCTTACTTATAAAGTGACTATAATTAAAGGAATTTTTAGAATGCCATGCATTTAAACCATTACACTGATAATGGTGAGACACTTACTCTTCTCAGAACTAAGCTGATAAAATAAGCTATCTACAGATTCAAAATTCTGATATGTTTTTGTCCATTACTTAGAACAGGATTTAAGGTTTTTAGAATTTATGGCATCAACAAAGAGACAAAGACAGTCAGCAGTATTGTATACTGTACTCTACTCACAGAGATGCTTTCCCAAAAAGGGCAGAAGGTATTTGTGAAGTAATGGCAGGTACATAAAAGTTAATTGTCCTTAAACAAATTGGGGGGAAGGAATTAATTTGGCATAATTGGTTTATTGCTTATTGTGACTAGTACATTGAAAATTGAATTCTTAAATTTTTGAAACTGGAAAGTTTCAACAAAAAATTGTAGTTTTCAAGTACCACTCCAAAAACTAAACTCATGAAAGATATAAACATATTTGAAGATAATACTCTCTCTCTCTTTGACTACAGTTGATATTAGCTTTCTTCACAAACACTGGATTACGAAAATATAAGGACTAGGGATTCTATCCCAAGCCTAATGTGTGAAAAATATTTTTTCTTTTCCTTGACTTTGACCAGATGCCTTGTTATTCAGATAAACCAATGTTATTCAAAATATTGTTTTTGATAAAATAACCAAATAGAAATGAACAAAAGGAAAACTAAGCAGGGGAGGAAAATACTAAAATACTCTCCTGGTTTTGGCAGAGATGGAGTTAACTTTCTTTATAGTAGCTTCTATGCTGCTGTGTTTGTATGTTGATAACATACTGATATTTTACTGTTGCTGAGCAGTGCTTACACTGAGTCAAGGATTTTCAGCTCCTTGTGCTGTCCTGACAACAAGGAGGCTGGGGGTGCACAAGGAACTAGGAGAAGACGCAGCCAAGACAGCTGATCCAAACTGGACAGACTACAATGTTATGCTGACCAGTAAAACTGGGGGGAGTTGGTTGTGCTGCCATTGCTCAGGGACTGACTGGTCATCATACAGTGAGTACTAAGCAACTCTATTGTGCATGTACATTATCATTAGTATTGCCAGTAGTAGTACTAATGGTGCTTAGCAGCTTGCCACAATAAATACCAAGGAGTAAGAAAAAAAAAAACAAACTAAAATACTCTAAAACATCATTATTATGATTTAATTTACAATATCATAATAATAAGAGCTCCAAAAGAAGAACAAAAGCAGTGTCAAAAAAGATGGTGTCGATGATCAAAAGTCATCCCAATCAAACTGCCTTTGGTTTCATCTTTAAAAGCATGTTATCACACTGTGTAAACAGCGAATGCTTGTCATAAATCTCAGAAGCATGTGGAACATATTTATCAACAGAAGAAAGGTATAGTTTGGTTTCATAAGGGAATCAGAAGCCACCTATCAACAGCATCACAAATCTAGTATGCTCCTATGATAAATGGAATGCCAAATTTCACCTAGAAATGGATATAACAAACTGTTTTATGGACTTTTATCCAAGCATACTTTGCTATAGGAATAACTGGAGGAAAAGAAGCAGCAGAAAGAATCCTAGAAAAAAAGGAAACAGAAAACCTCACTTGTAAAATAGAATGCATGCTACAATAAACACTAAGGTCATCTCTAACATCAATCATAAAAATCATTCTTAAAACTTTTTGGAACAGTGTTTAAATGCTTCTCACTTTAGCGTGCATTGTTTTGTTCTCAATTAACAAGCAGTATCACCACCAAGTCTCTCTCTTTTCTATAGACAGATTGTAAATAAATTGATTCCAGTACAAGGACTAATTTTTATCTAAGTTACCAACATTGAAACTGCCTATAGTCTCAGTTAAAGTGAAGAAAAATCTCAGAATAGAAAATCTGGTCATATATTTTTAATACAATTTCTCATTCTCAAGAACACTTGAATCAATTGTGCTAAATTGCAGTCTTTTATCTGAGCTACTACAACTGAAATCATTTCAGTAGAGAAATTGCTGTTGATGGTGTAATTATTGTCAGGTGTTCCTGCTATAAATAAAGGGAGCAAAGTTGCAATCACCTGTCTCTATAATTGATAATAACTTGCAAAATGATGAAGAGGAGCTTTGGACTTTGTTGTTCATAAGCTATAGCATGTTGATTTTTTTTTTCCCTTAAGTGCAATGGCTAAATGCTACATCCTTAGTTAATGCTAATTCAATCAAAAGATTTTCTTTCAGTATTTCAGTAGACCACGAGCAAACCAACATTTCTTAAAGAGAAAAAGGATAGACATGTGGCAAACTTTGAATCAGCTAAAATAGAATCCTGAGATTAAAAATAGTGTCTTCTGCATTCATTATTTTCATGACTACAGCCTGGTTTTTGAGTCCCATTTACATAAACTTTAAGAAATGTAATAGAGATTAAGCAATCAAATTAAGAAATCAAAAATTCCACTTCTACATCACAGAAACCTCAGATTGTTTCAAAATTAGGCATAAAAAGCATATTGCAGGGTCATTCAAATCAATCTTTCCAATGTAATTGTGTGTAACAGAGTCAGAAGAGTTGCTTTGTATAAAATCTGAAAATACATAAACTGTCACAGGCTGTTCTGTAAATATCAAGGAAAACAGGAAAGCAGAAAAGCTTTTTTTTTTTTTTAAATAACAACCAACCACACACACACACATAAAAAACCTGTTTGCCCCAAAGCCCTAGATAGTTGCAAATTAACCATGAAGAAAACTTAGAAATCAGAAAGGAAGTTTATAAATCTTCAAATAAATTACATTATTTCCACACAGAATAGTCAGAAAAACAATAGTTTAAGATGCTATTTGATGACTTTGGCAAATGGGATTATACGTTTTCTTCAAAAAGGAAAATGGACTTGATGACACAGGAATATTTTTTTTTCTATTGTCATTTCTTATACAGTGAATTGCCTTTTACAACTAGGAACTGTCATAACAAATTCCCCCCTACTCTTAAGTAAGCAAAAAAATTCTGTTTGAAAACTCTGGCTTCCTTTTATACTTGGCACCTTCTACAGACATCCTTAATTCTCCTTTGTCAGGAAGGAAGCTGAAAGATACTATCACTCCAGAGATTCATGTCATTCCATATCAGTGACTGGAGTGAAATGGTACCAGTATTTTTCTGGTATCATCAGTTTCCGCAGAATTTATTATTAATTTTTAATTAGGTTTTGAGAACTGAAATATTTCTTATGCTGAATTTCTTATTGTGTGACTTTTTATGTAGATAGATTGAAATTATTACTATAAAAAAGGATGAGACTTGTGCTTCTGCTTTTATGTTGGGTGAATCCTAATGCTTGACAACTTAATGATCTGCTCTTCGTATTGTAAGACTTGAATTCCATGAGTGCTTCTACAGGCTCACAGGCAAGCCATACATTTGTTAAACTGTCTGAGCTAATTAGTATATATATCCACTTATGTGCACAAATGTCTGGTAACTCAGTGGTAATGGCCTGCACAAAGGTAGCCTCCCAAAACATGAATGGATCTTTGGTACCAAATAATAAAAATCTCAATGAGTTGATTAAAATAATTTAATTATTGCTTCAGTGCTTAAATTATTTTCAATGTTTGGCATCAACACAGAGCTCTAACACAGAATAAAAATGAAACCTTTTACCAGTTTAAGTATTCATTTGCCCAGGCAACTTAGTATTGCTCATTACTTGTCAGTGACAATGGTAAAGAAAATACTGAAAAAGCATTTTTCCTTTGTAGTTTTTTTCTTCCTGGACTGATATATTCCCCCTAACAGAGAAGCAGAAAAGCTAAAGTATTCCTCTTTTAAAAAACATAAAAGTCAGAATTTGATTTACCACAAGTCTGAGTTTTGTATGACTGTAGCGGCAATAAACAAAAGTTTATACTGAGACAAAAGAAAGGAAAAGGTAAAAGAGATAATAAATTTATTTAATCATCTGATGTAGAGAAACCCTGGGTCAAACTCTTTTCCAATTAAATCAATAAGTTATAAGTCAGGAGAAAGTACGACCTGGAAATGTCAAAAGAGAACATCAGTGAGATCTGAGGACCTTATTCTTTTAAAAAATTGAGACTTTTTGAAGAGAAGCCATTAAGAAGTTAGCATATTTCTTCATGGGTAAATTCCAACTTCTATAGTTGAAAGACAGATGTGGAACAGCATGATAACTTCACAGCATGATGGGAACAGAAAATTTCTGAAGCCTTTGGATTAAACATTTTGACCCACAAATTAAATTCTAAAGGATACAAGAGCAGATTCTCACCGACACTAAATTAGTTAAGCTTCAACGACTTCAAATAAGCTATCTCAATTCCATATGAGCTGAAAAGCTTATCTGTAAATTTCATCTTTCCAGAGAGCTTGTGTCTGTGTTGTTGTGAACACTAACTGTAATATGAATTATATTGCACAGTAAATCATATCATGATTTAGCCAGGATTGTCCCTTGGAAACTCTTCAGTTCATCCTCCTGTCACAGACTGGGACAACTTAAAAGCTTAAAAGGTGGCTCAAGGCCTTCCCCAGTAATGTTTCAAAGAACAGAGACTCTATAACCTCTCTGTGCAATTTGTGGCACTGCTTGACCATTGCTGTGGTGACATTTTTCTTCCCAATCTAATTGGAATTCCTCTCATAGAAGCTTATGTGCATTGTCCCTTTCCTTGTCACTGTTTGTCCTTGAGAAAAGTCCAGCTTACCTGACTATTGTATAGTTTACAATAGTATCACAGGATCTCATCTTGACTGAAAATTTTGTTCCTTCACTCTCTCACTGTTTGTCACACCATGTAGTCCATTAATAACCTGGGTGGCACTTGTCTGGATTCACTTCCAATTGCTGAATATGATGCCTAACAAAAGCCTAGCTTTCTCTGCAAAGGACCAGGTAGACTGATTTGAGTGATTTCCTTCTTTGAGTCCATTTCCATCTAGGAGAATCTCAAATTGATCTTATTAGAATAGAGGTAAAGAATTTCATGATTCAAAATACACTTCTTTGAACCTTGAACACCTGCATACAATTTATATGTTAATATTTAATGTGAAATAATGTGAATAATTTTTGCTTCTCAATAATATATAGTCCATTATAATACCATATATGATTTTTGTGTGTGTGCAAAATGCAAAGCACTATTTTGCACTATAAATGACCAACATTTAAAAGCATACAACACCAAATTATTGTCAAATTACTCTTTTGATCTTAAAATGTATATTTCATAATTCAATATGTGGGCAGTATAAATACAGTAGATACAACTTAGAGTGTTTAAGATTTTCAGTCAAACCTTGGGAAGGAATTAGAAATAACTGGGTCTTATATGTGTGGAGTAAGGAGATCATTTTTAATAACAAAACTTTCATTTTTTTTAGTAAGATTTATGCATATCTGTGAAGGATCACAGCCTCATTCTATTGTATATTTTTTATTTAATTGCAAATTAAAAATATTAGTATATCGTGGAATATGATTTAGCAAAATTTTACTACACATTGCATTATGATGGGGGAAACAATAGAAAGTATGAAACTAATCAGTGGACACAATTACAATCTAGAGAAAATCTAAATGACTAGAAGAGTCTATTATTTTAATCAATTAATCATTAATTTGTTCTCAACATTATAATACATGGAAATGCTAAGCAAAACTGAATGATCCATTAAATGCAATCTAAAGCAGCTGGTAGTAATCAAAGCATGGGTAAAAGAAGGTCATTATAAAAAATGAGACTATTTTTCTCAATATATAACGAACTGTTATGTGTTGTGTCTCGTGTCAATGATATAGTAGACAAATTCTGTGCAAAAATGCTGATCCTAGTTGTGGTCAGCATTTGTCTAGACAATTTACATTGCTGTTGTTGACACCAGCAGATGCCCTCAAACTCAATTTTCCTCTTTATAAAAGACTGCAGAGCTGCTGGCAAAACATTCTTCACAAGGGACTTTTCCTCTGGAATGCAGCTCCTTGCCAAGGTCTAAAATAGCCATAAACTGTTGACATTCTGGGTATGTTACAAAGTCCATCTGTGTAAGCTGACTGAGGCAGTAACGGGTAGGATATCTCGTGGGAAGGTGTGATGGAGGGTCTTATGACTAGAAATTAAATGGGGTGTTAGAGAGTGGGAGGACAGAAGAGTGCTGCTTTTTATGGAAGTTTTATTTACTGCAGTCTCTGCAGTATGTTTTAAAATACATGCCAAAGTTGCTCAAAGTCTTAAGTGTCCTGTATTGTGCTTATTTTTCATGAAAATCTACATGAATTCAATGCCTAGTGTTAATGATTCATTTCATTTTCTAAATTTTTCAAAGGTTTTTCATACGTTAAAATCTGAGTGGCAGAATTATTTTTCAAAATCCTTCCAGAGTAAACAGATAAGATTTCTTAAAGAGTAAAGTGTTTGCGAAGTGGCTAAGAATGCAAGAATCATCCCAAATGATTTTGACAGTAAGAGCATCATATTTTGCAAAAAGTTTGTTGTTTTTTTTTTTTTTTTTGTTAAAACACTTGTGTTAAGCAAAATGTATTGTAGAGATAATACTGGTTGTTTTAGAGGAAAGGGAAGAAACTAAGACTATATGCAGAACATTGTCATTGTGAGGTATATACATTTTGAGGATAGTATCAATTTTTCACTATACAAAGTTCAGAAAGAGACAGATGTTTTATCTGTCACAAAGCTTTTGATTTCTTGTATATGTTCATATTGTCAACTAATATACATTAGTGAAGCTGCTTAGATGCTGAGAAGACATTTTACTTCAGAAGTCACAAGATACAGAACGCTTTTAAGAGATGTGAAAGTATGTGAGTGATACTTTTCTTTCTCTCTCTCCCAACTTTTGATGAATTTATCTATTCCACAACTTTTTTTGATGAGAAATTAAATCATATTTGATTATGTTTACTTTTAGAAGTTTTTGGGTGAAACTAAATGAAATTTAAAAAAAAAAAAAATTAATAATAATGATTTGAGTATAAGGAAACATTAGCTGGTAGATCACTAGCTGGTAGCAAAAAGAAATTTTTAGAGAAGTGTAAAATTTAATTTATTTTCATTTAACTATTCACAGGAAAAAAACAATTGCTAATTTCAGGTCATTATCAGATCATTAGACCGAACTGAATGTAAAATTTTGGTGTATGAGACCAGATATAACAGTCACACACACACAAAGATAAAAGATCTAGAAACAAAATCTTAAAAAGTTGGAAACATTTGTAAGTTTCAGAGCAAAAAAAAAAAAATCTCAGAGGAAACTTAAGACTTAAACAAAAAAACCCCAAAACCTAACTACATTCTCCTAAAATTATTCCTATTGATATTGCTGCCATACCCTGACTTTTCTATATTTCTCTATATATATTTTTAATATTAAATGAATATTCTTTCAATAGCAAGCACCTACATGTGAAACATAATCACAAGTTAGTATGTTTTTTAGAAGTTTTCATGTTAAATACATTTTCAATTAAAAAAAAAAAAATTGCTCAGTGATGATAAAGCTCCCTTTAATTACTCTTCCCTTCTCCGCATGCTTATATATTATTGATACTCTCTAATATCAAACTAGACAGCTCCCACGGTGACTCTAATGCCCTTGCAGGAACCCGTAGGATCATAACTTTTCATTGCAGGTAGCCATCACTAACAAGAGCACTTCAGTTACACCTAAATCCGCCTAATCAAGATGAATTCAAAGTCTCCTCTGGGACTTTTTCTTTTCATTTTCTTTCTGCTCATTTCTTTACCACAAATTGATCACTCTACATACAGAAGGCTCGTGCAGAAAATTTGCAAAATGTTTAAAGAGAAGGCTTTCCTCTCTGATTGCTTGCCCCTGCAGTATGGATTGCATTGAATTTTATTATCTGCAGCATAAAGATTTTACATTTATGTCAAACAGCTGAGAAGTCTCCTGTGTGTTAAGGCAGATGAACCCAGTGTGCCTAAAGTATGTCAGCTACAATCAGCTCCAAGAAGCACTGAAGTAAAACCTTTTGAGACTTTTTGAACCTTATTCAAAAAGTGAACCATAAAAATGGACACATTTATCAGGATGTCTTATTACCAATAGTGTAAACTGGAAGATTATACAATCCTCCAACAATATGTGAGTGTCACAGCAAAACAATCTACCCCCACTATTGCCACCTGCAGAAACAAGATGCAGTTCTCACAGAACACTGATAATTTGAACCTTTTCAGTCATAAACCCTGAATTCATGCTTTTGTCGTAATTTACGTAGTAGAAAATGAAAACTTTTGCTATGAATTAGGTGACACTTCACTACAAAATGTTCGCACTTTAACTGTGGTATGTCCAGTTCCTTCCGTATTTTTTATAATATTCATGTTACAGGTACACAAGAAAAACCTCTAGACTTGCAGTAATAGTATATTACAACTGAGGTAACACTGAAATAACGAATGCTGTCTGGGATCAGGGTTACACTTTTCAAATCACTTTTTGGAATGCCACTTAAAAAAAATATACAATTAGCATAAGGACAGATTAGACACACAGATCACCTCAACAAGTAAATATCTACTCAAATGTACTAAAAGAACACTGTCCCTCCTAGTAAATTGTACAAAGACAACAATAGTAGCACGGATAGAAAAGCTGAAAATAATAAGAAAATCTGAAATAATAGCCAATTTTATTTTATAAATCAACAGAATTTACTGAGGAAAAAGACAAAATGGAAAATGCAAAGCTGATGCAGAAATCACAAATCACCTTTTGCATGACTGCGTATATTTTATATTGCTTGGTTTAAATGTTTTGCATTTGATATGCTTTAAAAAGAAGAAACAAGCTATTAAAACTACTCTTTCCCATGTTAAGAGTAACTTCAAAACACAGTGAAAAATATATTAATACATTGTCTGTTTTGCTTTACTGACTTCCGTTAGAGTTCTCAAATCTAGATCCAATACTGGCAGGCATAGATACGCTGCAGCCACCAAGCTTCTACTTTGCTGCTGAACACGTGGCAATAGGCACGCTGATTGTATTACTGGCATTTCCTTTCCCTTGCATTTTCTTTCATATAGCATGATACTGGAAACTAATAAAGGATGCAGAATGTGTCCAATTAAAAAAAAGCAGTACAAAAACCTGGATTTCTAAATAGCCCTGTGTTTATTCTGTTGAACTTGCTAATCAATTAAAACTGAAAATGGAAAAGCAAGAAGTTTTTGTTTAAGTTACCTAGACTAAATGGCATACTTTAAATTCAATTGCATCTAAGTTTGCAGACTATACACACACATATTGATGCATTTGTTTCATTTTACAAATGTGCTATCTAATGAAATTCCATCTCTTATGGCTGGAAATATCCATCACTTCAGAATGAAAATAACTTCAATATCAGGATAATAAAGCTGCTTCTTTTTCATAAGGTTTAGACTTTAAAATATACAATAGTAACCCAAATATTCAGGATTCAAATTCTTTCCAAATAATACCTCATTACCAAAAGAAAGTATTTTATTTGATTAGATTAGATTTTATTAGATTTATTAGGATTTTATTAGATTTCAGTCATAGGATCATAGAATAGGTTTGAAGGGACTTTGAAGATCACCTAGATGCAAACCCCTCTACCACTGGGAAAGACAAGTTCCACTAGTCATTAGAACATTAGAGCATAAAACATTTTTACTTAACTCAGTTAAATTACTCTCAGCGAAAGGTACAGCTCATCAGAAAGTAACTTGTAAAATGTGAGAAATTCTGAACAGTAAGAAACTATCCTCAAAGTTGGGCTCAGATTTGTTAAACAGGATTAGGAACGTTGTATACACACTGTATATACATCGGATATGCAGTATTTACAAGCTGATTTGTAGTTATGAGCTACTTAAAATTCAAAAGCTTCAAACGGAAATGATGCAGAGAAATGAAAGTTGTGAAACATTGTTCATCTGCCACAGAAATTATGTAATATTTTGGGTAATGTACAGAAGTTCCTTCTGATTAGATCTTATTGTTTTAAGTTCTCTAAAAATACAATCACAATTTCTGCTCCATGCTTCTGGGGCAGAAGGACATTATCTGTGTGCTAAAAGTCTTAAATACAGAAAGAATTAAAAATACACTTTAAAACTGATGGTTTGATGAGTTGAACTTCAACAGTACGCCTAAATTTAAATGGAAAACAGCATTCAGTATTA
The DNA here is from genome assembly GCF_019238085.1 of Lagopus leucura. NCBI lineage: Eukaryota > Metazoa > Chordata > Aves > Galliformes > Phasianidae > Lagopus > Lagopus leucura. The sequence continues at coordinate 51,125,072 of NW_024962264.1, forward strand.
CTAATTATAAACATAGCAGTAAATGTTCATCATCTGAAAATTTTGCCAGTAACCAGTATTTGCAAGCAGAATGTTCTTGTAGATGAAAGTTTTGTGTACCTACTTTGTAACTACTACTACTACAAGCAATAGTGCAAGAATATTAAACAAAAGAGTAAACCATAAAGCAAAGCAATTTTTCTTGAGTGGAATACAATTCTGCTTTTTATCATTTGTCATAGATATTTGAGATAAAACTTATTTAATCAACAGCAGCTTGCTTAGATTTTTCATTTAAATGAAATTATTTTAATAGGCATAAGGAAGCACATGAAATCACCCATATAGTTGGAGGTTTTCTTGTTTGTTTGTTTGTTTTTTAAGAAAAAGAAACAGAGGAAATCATCAATAATAAACAAAAGTAATACTTTTTCAAATATGTTTTATGGTGGATGAACCTTGTTGCTGTTTCTTTCAGGCAAGAGGGATTTAGTAAATAACCAAAGGAAACAGAAGATTTGTTACCACTTAATAATTATGTTTGAGAATATCCATTGCATTCTTTTTCTCCAGGAAGCCTTTGCTTTGTGAATCTGAAAAGATTACACACACACACACACACACACATATATATATATATATATATATAATACGTTATATATATATATAACATATATGTGACTGATAGCAAAAACTCAGAACTAATTCAATTTCTTGTAAATACATGATTTGTTAACTATTAGTTTCAAGTAAATCTTTTGCATCTCTTAAGTAGGAAAAACTGGCAGATTGACAGAAATAACGAGTCATTTACATAGTCACATTGAGTTACCTGACTTGGACATTCATCTGCATTTGGATAAAAAAATGCTGGACTAATGTGCTCACATGTTCCCTTTGAGAAAGGGACAAACACTATTCCTTATTCCAGCCTCTTCTTCAGCCTTTTTCTTTGGTATAGATTTTATCCTCGCTTGAGTGGGAACACAGCCCAAATGTTTTGGGCCATCAGGATCAATGGCGGTTCCCAGGATATCTCAGTAATGCATTTCTCACTAGTGGCTCAATACGGTACACATATTTCTTACCCAGAAGAAGAAATAATTTCAGGCAATAAATAACACATGTCTACTTTTTGGACTTCCACCACATTCTGTTAAGATATCCTTAGTCCAGGTCTGCTCTATAGATATAGACATCCACAAATGATATATAAAACAAGTACAGTTTAATGAATAAGTGCACACATAAATGTATATTTTCACAGACTTGGAAGACATGTGCTGGTAGGTGCCAGAAAGCATAATAGGAAGGCAGCCACCAACTTCTGTCAGTGCCTGGCTGTAGGCAGAGTTAGCTCCATTGCTGTTCACGTTAATTGCCATACAAAAGATAACTCACACCAGCCTCAGATCCACAGGATTATTTCTTGAAAAGGCCACACAAGTCTAGCTCTAACACAACGGCCTTCCAAGTGTGTTACACACAGCATTCACACAGACTATCCACTAATTTAATGGCATTTTTAAAGTACTTCAATAGTAATCGAATCTATTTCTAATGCTATACCATAGGACCTGGAAATTACAGACTACATACCTATATGCCACTCAAGGAGGAGCTCTGGGTATACTTCTCATGAAGGAGGTAACAGTGATTCCCCTGGGGCTATTTTAGGCTATTTTACAGGGTTTCCTTTGCAGAATAGAAGTCTCTAAACTTCAAGATGGTCCCAGAGCTGTTGTTAATGTTGATTTAATAAGCAGCTGCTGATCAGCTTTCTCTGGCTAATAAGGATGTGGATTACCTTGCTCCAGTCCAGGTCTTCCACCATTTATGTATGTCCCGTGGGGAAGGAAAGCCACAATCAAGCTACTTTAAGCAGTATATGGCACAACTGCAATTCAAATAGTCTTGCTGTCAAGCTTTATTTCACAACTCAATCATTCAGCATGGGTAACTTGATTTCAGACTAATTTTAGTATGATTTAAATGTGAATACAGCTATGTATAGAGAGCTGTGAAAAACGTTCTGTGTACAGAAGAATAGATGGGAGAAACTGAAGTTTAAGTCTAAGCTAAAAAACATTTATTTATTTTTTCATTTATCCATTTAGTTTTGTCTGTGGAGTATAAAGAGATTACTACTTCTGTGGTTTCAACAAGAAACCAACATCTAGGAAAAACTGATGCAATGTCTCAGTAGCCCCTTGAAATCAGAAGCAAAGTATAAAATACTGCAATTTATGGTATCTCTGTAGGAATACAATTTGAAAGAAAGACAAATATGTACCAAAGAGAAAGAATATCTGTGTCCAAATTAACAATAGAAACTACAGTGCTTCCTTTTTCTTCAATGAAAAACAAAATTTGAAAATAGTCAGCACATAGGTTTGACAAGTAGAGCTCTTGTACTGGCAAATTCTACTCCTTATTATCAATCTTAATGAAGGCAAAAGATATTGGTATGCTTCACATTTGCCATTATTATATAATGTGCCATTATAACAACTATTCCAGCATAGCTGATATGAGCACTTTAATAAGTATCCACATTTTTCTTCTCAAATCTTCATCACCAGTCACTGAACTGAAAGGACATATATATATATTTTTTTTCTAACATTTCCTATTATCAATAGTAAGTACGCAAGGCTAGTATCATATTTAAATGTGGAACAATTTTATTGTAATCTCAGTGGTATCTGACTGTCAGCAAGAGGGTGGCATAATGGATTATAATCATTTCGCACAGAGTAAGGACAGGTCTAGCAGAAAATATTTAATTCTAGGTGATAGCTCCTGCAGAGTCAGTAAAGGGCACATGCTAATAAGGAAACTGCAGAAACGCACTGGTGATGACATGTTCCCTGAAAACAGCAAGCTCAGCAGATACAGTGCAGCTAATAGAACCATTACTGCCTCATGTCAAGCTATGAAAAATACCAAAGGACAGAGTCATCACAGTGAAGGGAAAAACAAAGCTCTCACATATTACGGTTGGAAAAGCTTTACAGGCAGAACAATGTTAGGATAACAGTGTTATGAAATGCATGCATAAAAATATGCCAAAAAGCTTGCTCAGTAGAAAGAGCAATTTCCCTTTTTTAATTCACTCTGTATTCCACATGTTGTAGCTCTACTATTCATTGTATTAATTTTCAGTTCAAAACTCATTTCCCACCAAGGCATCTGTTGTCTTCTGCTGATGGCAGCAAGTTTGCTTTTGCTTTTGCTTTTATTTTTTTTCCATTTCAACTCATGATAGAGTCTACAACTAAAGCACAAAGTACTACCAATGAAGATGACTACAAAGCAGAAAAAACATCCAGACGCTTTTTCAGATAATTTTCTAGACTCAGATTAAAGGCTTCTGTTACAACTAGAAAAGTGTTGGCCAGCTTCTTCCCTTGCAAAACTGGGAATCTGTCCAGAAACACTTAAACTATGAAATCTTCATAGCATGCTTGTACTATGGTAAGGAGCACTCTAGGTGGTCACAGTATGGCGCAGATAAAAAATTTTCTCTATCATCTCAAATAGTACTGTTATTTTTAAAACCAGTTCATCAAAATTTTACCAGTACATTTTAGAGGAGGAAATGTTTGTATATGTATATTTTAGGCATATAATATAAAGTAAGCGATAGAAAAGAAAAAAATCTTAATTGATTTTTTCCTAAATTTTCAATGCCAAAGAGTTACTCTCAATTTCCCACAAAAACATAAACTAATGTATCAGACAGTACATAACACATTGTCACGGATTTGACCGGATCAATCTATGTCCGTGACAGGGGCGACAGGCCTCTGCCCTCCCCCCCC
>NW_024962264.1:51128974-51241928 GCF_019238085.1 Lagopus leucura
CACCCACTGCAAGGCAGCAAGAGAGCGCCCCCCCCCACCCGGAAGGGCCAGATCCCGTGACTGCTGTAATGTACAGGGATAGGTAGCTGGGATTGGGGCAGTGACACTTCAACGCCCCGTACACTACATGATGTTTTGATGTGGAATACTGAAACCCAAAATAAAAAAACAAACAAAAAAACGTAGAACCATGACACACATATATTTGTTGGTACCATGGGAGAAAAAGTATTTATTGCTTGTGATCCCTCTCCCTCCCTTTTTTCTTTTTTAATATAATGAGCTGGACTCTGAGTTGAGCCACTACATTAAAAAAAAAAAAAAAAAAAAAGTAAACTAACAAATGCAAGACACAAGAATAAATATCACCACACTCTGAAATTGCAGTGCTGCTATTGTGATCTTTGTTTTACTACCAAAGGGTTTAGTTAGTCAGTATTATTAGTAAAATACAGATCTAACAAAAAGCCTACTAAATCTACGGAGTCTCTCTACTGGCTCCCATTGATGCCAACACTCAGATCAACAGTGTTAATCCAGTGAGTTAGATCCATAACAAAGAGTCTTGGAAAGCAAGATTTACAGTGTTTTTGAAATTTTAATTTTATATTCTTAAAACTTAATTCATTACAAATGAAGCTGAATTTCAGAAGACAGCTAAGAAATCTCATAAATAGTCCTCTAAAATATGCAGTTTATAATCTCTCTTTCTCCTGTTCTTTTTATTCTCTCAAGAAATTCCACTGGAATATTCTTAGATGCTGTTACTTTGTGTACTTTCTGCCCCTCTTCAATTTTCAAGAAATCCAACAACACAAGAAAGAAGTTATTAATTATTCTCTGTGATTAATATGTCATTTGTCATGAAGATTAATTGTATTGGGAAACAATAATTACATATGAATCTCATTCATAAGACAAAAGAAGGCATGCACATTTTCAAAGAGCTCATATCCATGGGCATTCTTTACTACTTATACATTTTTGTCCAAGTAAGCCTCAAGTAATTAGTTCCAACCTGCTACAGGTTACTGAATCTCTGAAATCAAAGGCTTATGTAGTAAGAAATAATATATAATTCTCTTATTTAGTGATTTGTACAGCTATAAAGGTCTCTTTTAGAACCTGGGAGCAACCCTGCAAACCATTGTCACGTGATAAATCTTTTTTGGCATGAATAGATCCATTAAGTCAATGGGGCTACTCATGTGAACAGAGACTGATGTCAAAACACACTGGTGCTGAGAATGTTATTTTTTATGTTCTTTCATATGTATGGCTAAGCGAGGGAGTGCACATTAGTAATATTAAGTCATTATTTCAGTACAGTAACTGTATTTTGCATTACTTACAGTAAAACTCTACAGTATGCCATTTCTCACTCACATTTTGTTTTTAAATCTGTTAAGCAGTATTAACAACAGTAGATGCTTTTCACTCTAGACATGAATATCATAACATGGTAATTAACAGACAGTTTACACTTATTTTCTCTTATTTTGAAATTTCATTTAAAGATTTTTCATTACAATAAGGGCTTATGAAACTGTTGTTAATCAATACTGTTATTTCTCACAACTGCAGGTCTGACCTACATTTTGTTTTGCTGAGTAAGGTTCTGACACAGCAGTTATCAGAGAAAAAGATGGTTACAAGAAACATTAGTTTCTTCTATTTCCTTCAGTTTGGTTCAGCTAAGGAAAACTATAAATGCCAGAGAACACTATAAATATACTACACTCCGCTCTAGCTAGTAGGGAGTGAAAAGGTATATAGAATCATCAGAACCCAAAAAGTTTTCTGGTATGCTGGAGGTAGAATTTACTCACTTCTGAGGTGCATTTTCACAGAGTTAGTACTTCTGGCAGAGAATTGCTGTAATACTGTAATACGTTCTGATGTAAGAAAGATTCCTGAAAGAATCTTGTTCTCTTTACAAGCAGAGCTTGATGCCCTTAGTAATACATATATTCTGAAATTCACATTTAGCTAAGTTTAGATGTAGATATAGCAGCTTTAGAAATCAGCTGCAAAAACTGTCAGGAAAGGGACATTACCCTTTGATGAATACCACTGAAGCTATTCCAATCTGATAAAACTGTATGCATATTAATACTAGTTTCACGATAATTTCAGTAGGAATAATATTGAGTCTTATTCAGTGTCCAGCCACAATGAAAAACTGAAATATACGTAAGGCTTTCCCAACCTTATCTTCAAAAGTTGTTTTCCAAATTTTCAGCCACAGAATGCTGCGAACAATAAAATCTGTCATTAAGATTTGATGGTTGTCATACTGTATTGTGTTGTTATAACATTAAATGGTTACTACAGTCAGGCAGATGAGAGTGAACTGGAGAAGTCCCACAAGACAGTTAAAATGTACAAACTTCACTTTTCATTTCATGGCAAGATGCTTTCCTGCTTTTCTGTAAAATACTGTTTCAATCACAAGTGCTAAAGAGTGGCAAACAGCTGCTTACCTTGGTCTTCACATGAAAGAAGAAAAGCACTTCAGAACAAGGGCCACAAGAGCAAATGTCATGAGAGAAGTACATTCATGTTCTCACTCATCACTATGAAATAGCTTTACAGGTAGATAGTTCTTAATTGAATTAGTTAGAAACAATTATCTTCCCTGCCACGTTAAATAATAGAAATAAATTCTCTATCAGAATACTTCTAGTGCTTGTAACTGCTAACAGAAAAGCTACTAAATAGTTATGATAAACATGTACTTTGATTATATTCCTGCTATTCTGTTCTTGTTCATTCAAAGTTAACGTATTAAAATAGCTTAAATCCCAACCGCCTTTGTTAGTATAGTCATGATACCGTTCAAAATCAGAACTGTATGACTGTATTCATCCAAAAATGATCAGTCATCAACACATTTTATAGGCAGGTATGGAAAAGAGGGAGTGATAGGGATAACAATGAAGTTGAGATATAAAAGACAATGTGGCCCTCTGATCTATGAAAGCAAAATGAAGATGTGTCATTTAAGGCCTAAGAAGGTATAAGAACTGAATCTTCAGCAAAGGAACTTGGCAAATAATAAAAGTACAGGGTAGGGAGAGGCATGCTTAGCTTTCCACTTTTGTGCACATATGTCTCTGTATATCGCTATCCCTGTGTTGCCTATGAATATTTTCCATTCAGTTGTGATGAATGCAGGAGGAAGTAACTGAAATCATAAAATTGCTGACTAGGATGCAATCATCTTTAAAGCTGCATTGTGAAAAATGTACCAGTGTAAAGAACTCTTGCATATTTTTCTACAGCTTTAAGGAGGATATATCTATCTACACAGCTCAGTGTAGGTGCTGGTATTTTACAGGGACTGTGTGAATAAAGAATTCACCGATGAACAAAGCTAACCGGGAAAACTCTCTAATGTATTGGACAGTGAGGTGTGAAGCTGAAATGAAAAGTATCTGTAAATAATTATTTCAGTAATTATCAGTAAATTCTTTGTAAATAATTTAAAAAAAATGAACAAATAATTATTTTACAAAATGCTAATCTGAATTTTGCTATTAAGCAACTTATCAGGAAAATTTTTCTAAAATTTTAACAATGTCTTTTTTTAAAAAGAGACTTTGTAACCCACATCGAATCCTCCTTATTCACAGAACATAACTTCCTCATTCACTTATTATGGGGACATGCAATATGCAGATGAATAATTTAATTTATTCTTGCTGAAAAAAGGCATAGAATTCTATTTTTACTTTCCTATCTAAATTTCATCTTAGCAATATCAAGCTTGCACATAACTATCAAACACAGAATGTAATTCCTCACGCACTCATTTTCACATCATTACCAGGACAAGACAATTCCAAATACACACCACTGATTTAATAACCTGACAATATACTTCATGTATCACTCCATAAAAATCAGTAGTCATTATGGCAAAATACAGATCTAACGGATAAATACTGCTGTTGGAAATTACACTGATCCACTGGAAGTTCTATACATAAAAGATTTTAAGGCCAAGTTTGTTCTGTCAAGCAAACTTACAGGATTTGGCTGTAAAGATTTTGAATACGTGGCTTTGTTTTCTTCTGGATATTCAGTAGTTAGAGCTTACTCATATTTGTTCATATACAGTTTTCATTTATATGTGATAAAACAAACCATACTAATTAAGAACTTACTGTAACCACCAAAACCTATCTAGATAATTCAAACTGAATGGAAATATATATACACAAAAATAATAAATTAATAAATATCTATTTGGTTGAATATTTTCCCCAGAAAACGCGTTTATAAATATTATTGACTATATAGAATGCCTGTTGTTAGGTTACCACAAAGGAAATGGGAAATTATAATAAAAAAATAATCTGTTAAAAGCAGTAGTTTGTCTTGAAACATCTGTGCAACGTTGCAGTGTTTTGGTTCTTTTAATTTTCTAATCCATGTAATCTTCAAATGAAAACTATATCCCCTGGTCTATGACTGACTATACCTAAACAAGAAATGAAGTCACTGAATTTTACACTGAACAAAATAATTAACCTGGATAGGGAAGTAACAGGAATTCAAACAAAAATCTTTAAAAAGTGTTCTAAATGTATGTATGAGAATGTAAAACAATAGCTGTTCTGTTATAATTCATATAAATCCCTCTGCATACAGCAGATAAATCCACAGAATATCATAATTTTAAAAATTCTCTCTAGCTGTGTATGGGTGTTCCTTTTTAATCAATAAATAACAGATCTTCATTATTCCAGCTGTTTTATCTATTTTCTATCATGCATATGTAATTTATTAAAGTTGAAAAACATTAAGAATTGTATTATTTTAATTTCACATTAAATTCTGTCATAAATCTTTTTGCACACTTGAGTGCTGCATTATTATTCCACGTTCACGAATACACTTGTATTTTCTTAGAAGAATTCTGTCAGATAGAAAACTATCCATAAACTAGTGAATGCCATCTCATCCACTTAAGGAGATGAAAATAAAGCCTGCATAGGTATTTACTTAAATACTCCTCCAGTCCCCAAACACTTTTTTCCCATGTGAATCAACTTTGATGAAAATCAATGATAAGATGTTGAAAGAGCTTGTTGAAACTTTTCCTTGAAAATGGGAATGGGAAATAAACATTGTAGGCAAAGAAGAATTATATAAAAATGTTTCATAAATGATATATATTCAAACAAGGAAAAATGCCCTATTTTTAATATAACTTCTGTATGTTGAATGTACATGCTTCATCTTCACAGTAAAAAAAAATATCCATTTTTATTATGAACATAGAATCACAGATTCATATAAAGGTATAGGTTGAAAAGACTTCAATGATCTTCTAGTGCTACTCTTCCCACCATGGACAAGAACACCTTCCACTAGATACATGTTGCTCAAAGCCCAATACAATCCCACCCTGAAGTCTTCCAGGGATGGGACAGCCACAGCTTTTCTGGGCAATCTGTTGAAGTGCCTTATGATCTTCATAATAAAGAATCTTCATATATAGTCTAAATTAACCTTCTTTCAGTTTAAAGTCCTTGTCCTATACCCTTGCAAAAAAAGTTCCTCTCCAGCTTTCATGTAGCTTCTTCTAGATACTGGAAGGCTGGTATAAGGTCTTCCCAGAACCTTCTCTTCTGTACACTGAATACCCCCAACTCTATCAGTTTGTCTTCTTAAGAGAGGTACACCAGCTGTACGAGAAGCCTCACAGCCCTTCTCTGAACTTTATTAAACTAGTCCATATGTTTCTTATGTCGGAGACTAGATCTGAACGGAATATTCAAGGTGGAGGTCTCAGGAGAACAGAGCAAAGGGGAACAATTTCTCTTGACCTGTAGGTCTCACTTTTGATACAGTCCTGGATGCAGTTGGCTTTCCAGGCTGCAAGCACACACTGCTGGTTCATGTCCAAGATTTCATCAACCACCACCCCCAGCTCCACATGAGAGCTGCTCTCAATCCATTCTCCACTCAGCCAGTAAGCCAGTAATTGGACTTGGAATTTCCCTGACTCATTAAGGACCCTGCACCTTGCCTCGTACAACTTAGGTTCACATAGTTTAACTGCTCAAGCTTATCAAGATACCTCTGGATTGCATACTGTCCTTCCATGATGTCAGTTGCACCATAAAGCTTTTGTCACTGGCAAAATAATAATTATATTCAACTGCAAAGTTGCCTGATTTAAAATAAAAGTCCAATAACTGAAAAGAGAAAATCTTAAATGAGTAAAGAGAAAAAAAAAAAATTGTCATTTTGTTATCAGAGAAGAGACAGACTAGATGAAGTTCCAACTGCATTTCAGAGACTAAAAGGGCAGTGAAGGATAAAATGAATTAAAAGATATTAAAAGAGTGGGAAGCAGAAACTAGTATGGTAAAATGATTTTTATTCCTCATGTAAAAGAGAAAGAGGAGGAAAGCTGCAAAAATAAAGTTAATGTAGGCTCAACATAGCAAGTTCTCAGTATATGTAAATTAAATTATTTGTTCCTTGTTGAAACCTGTGAGACATTACAGTGACTCATGATTTCTTTGAAAACAAGATGTGCCTTACCACCTCATTAAGCATTATATTTTATAGCTTTTTAAAAAAATAAATCTGCATACCTATCACTAAAAAACTGCAATATTAAAAATCGCATTGAAATATACAGTTACTGTAGCAGGTGAGTATGCAGGTTCTATTATTTTGTTCAGACAGACATGGAAAGATTTTCCATCTGTCATTTGCTGAATAAAAATCAATTGCTTTTTAGACTAAGCAGAATTTCAAATGAGCTTGCATTTTAATATGTCATCCTCCGAAAATAATTAACAAAAGAAATAATTCCCCATCAAACATTTCCTTAGTGCTTACAATGCAGTTACCTAAAATGCAGGAAATATGACATATTTTTTCATTTTCTAATCAAAGCTACGTTTAAATTCATAGTACTTAGAGAATTTAGGATGGGAATGATTACTAAATTAGGAAAAAAAAAAAAAAAGCCAGATAACTCATCTCCTTACAAATCTATGAAAACTTATAAAAGCAAGTAGTGGTGATCCATCACTTATGTACATTAAACTTAGTAAGTGAACAAACATACGGAAGCCAATGGAACTGTACACAGATTTAAACCTAATGAAATACCTAGAAAGAGCAGGGTCTAAGAAAGCAGAAAAACAGCTTTGATATCATTTTCTTGAAGAAAGAGGCAAGTGGTTCTTTAGATATGAAAGTCAATTCAAGGGAAAAATTGAAAAAGGTTTTATAAGAGAGCCTTTACAATGGGTCAAATAGACCAAATAGGAAACACCTGCCTATACACCTATATTTTACTGCTCTAATTAGAATGGTGGAAAAAGCTTATTTTCCTTTTTGAAAATGTAATTAATTAAGCCTTTTTCTTGGATTGTCCCAAACCCCAATCAAGTAGCATTACCAGCCTTTTTACCTTTTTTTTTTATTTTTATTTTCTCCACATAAGAGAGAGTTTCATTCAGTTTCTTCACACCCTGAAAATTCTGCAACACTGAAAAGTGATGCTTTTGATGTTGATGGTGTAAAGGACGTAAAGTAGCAAGATGCGCAATAGGGTAGTCTCTACAATGCACAAGATGTTTTGCAATGCAGATTGAATGGAAAGCTTCAGCTGTCCTATACACGAATACTCTGCTCTCCATTCTATGTAAGACAGGATGTACATAAACTAAATAAGGAGGATGCCAGAACTCTGAGAAATCTCAGTAAGACTGAGTTGCGAGACTCCAGTCAAACTTTAAAGAAAACAAGTCTTACAATGAATCTAATGAGTTTGCTGCAAATGCCTGCTAAGAAACTGCCTAAAAGTATTTGTGATTCTTTCAGGAAAGCAATATATGCATGGCTAACGTTCTAGTAGGTGAATACAACAAAATTACAAATTAGATTCATCTAACTTTTATTATTTCTACATAATTCTGCTGCAGATAAGGACTTTTTTCTAAATCCATATATGTGATCTTATTCTTGCTTTTGGCCCTTTAGAAATATCAAGATTGAAGACTAGTGAAGAAAAAGACTCAATTTGTGTTTCAGATCAACTTCTAACTTCATCTGAAACAGTCCTCTCAATCCATTTCCTATTGACTCACTTACATAAAAGTGTTGTGTGCACATACACTGTAATTTGGTAGTCCCATATTCTTGTTATGCTGTATCAGCACCCTTAGCTGCAGTGCTCCACTGATTTATTGAGTGCCCTAAAGTGCTCTCAAACTCTATGCGTTATCTCTTCTCCTGTTGCAATATTGACTTTAGAAGGTAAGTTTGAAAAGACATAAGCAAATGTAAAAGTGTACATAGCAGGGCTGTTACAAGGGAGGCACTCCTGCCAAAATATGGTATTTGCTATATCATGCAAGCTTCTGTTTCGACGCAAAACAGAAGCCTAACTATCATTGTAAGTATTTGATACACACTTCAATAACACATTCAAGAGCTGAAGACAAAACAGTAGCAATCAATTCTGTATTTTCTATACTTATAAAATGTATGTATTAGAATTGCAAAGCAGACAGAAGTATGCAGTGTTACATACGTCCATAATAGCATTACAGAAAGCAAATATATGCAAATTTAAGCCATTGAATTTTTTTTTTTTTTTTATTAAAAAAACAACACAGGTTTTACAATAAATTTTAGAAAGGCAATTAAAGCTTGATCAGAAGGAGAAATGCAAGTAGGCTTTCTCACACAACTACGCAGAAGAACATATTTTCACAACAGCAGGCATGTCATAGGAAGGAAGAGACAGGTGTTAGATGAACTGGATGCGAAGCAAAGCAAATGAAGACAGATGAATGTTTGAAAAGCTTTTAAAATGTTTGGAATTTGAATGGAAAAGTATGAGAATCAGTATGACACTTCCATAGTGGTAATTATTGAACCTTAGCATTCATTATCTGTGTTTGTGAAAACAAGGAAGTAACTTTCATCAAAGGCTGGATCCAAATCAGTTTCTTAAGACAGTACAGTCCAGGAAAGAGAAGAAGACTCAGCCCTATGAATATATATCAGAAACAGAGAGAGAGATCTGGAGAAAATTTGGCTGTGCCTACAGAGGAACATGAAGGAAAATTAAGTTCAGGGTCAGTGCAAATACTGCTATACTCTCATCACGCAAGCACAAATGTCAAGGCAGAATGCAGGACTATTAAACCTTCTCGCTAAACAGGAATTTTCTTTTCTGTATTTATTGGAAGGAGACCGAGATGGTGAGAAAATCTAAAGCAAATTACTAAAGAAGGATGTAGATATTAAATTCCATCAAGTGCTGACCCGTGAAAGACATAATGATAAAAAGAGGTGGAAAGAAATTGCTTATATTCATTTCTATGAGATCAGAAAGCTTAAATCCTAACATGAAAAAATATGCAGGTTTCCAGCTCAGAAACACATGGAATCATTGAAATATCTATCTTAATTTTGAAAACAAGAAAATTAACTTCCACAGTTACATATGTCATGATAGAGAGAAAAAAGATTAATTGTATCTTCCACATTTAATTGCCCAATGAATTCACTCATGTGAGATGAATATTTTCTGCATTTATTATGTTCATAGAATCATAAAATGACAGAATACACAGAATGGTTTGGGTTGGAAAGAATTTCAAAGATCATCTAGTTCTAACCCCCCTGCTGTAGCAGGGTTGACACCCACTAGATGAGACTGCCAAGGGCCTCATCCAACCTGACCTTAAATGGCATCAGGGATGGGACATCCACAGCTTCACAGCATCTCTGGGCATCCTGTTCGAGCACCTCATAACTCTGAGAGTGAAAAATTTCCCCTTAATGTCTAATCTAAATTTCTCCTCATCTAGTTAAGAAAATAAAAAAGGGGGGGTGGGAGGCCCCAGAACTAGTCTAAATAGGAACAATTATGTTCTTAATACTTGTATTAAGTTTGTATTAAGGTTTGAACAAGAACAGCAATTTATTACTGATAAATACCACAGTATTCATCCTGATATCCTCATGTATCAGGATGAAAGGCTTCCCTTTACTAGTATAAATTTCATTTAGAATATATTCATGAAAAATTCATACTGACAAGGTAAAAATACTACTTCAAATGTTAATTTTAAATATCTAAAGTGCAAAATAAAAATTGAATATTCTAGTGTCATACTTTTCCATGAGGTGACGAGATTCAAATCAGTTCTTGCTTTGACTACAGCTCTGGGTTGTGCTATTAAAGTGTACATCAAATACTTATAATGATATTTACAGCTCCATTCAAGAGAGAAAAGGGGAGAGGAAGGGAGGGGAGGGAGTGGATGCATTGCACCAGACCAGTACATCTCAATGACTTTTCATCCCCTCTTTTGTTTTTGTTTTTTTTTCTTTCACATATTAGCTACATGGAGATTTGTGCAGTTCTTGTATCCCCTTACTATTTTAACTAGTGGTAGAAAAGAAAGACAAGTGAATGAGACCATAGAAAAAGGGTTTGGACAAATAATCTTAATTTTATGTTAAATCAACTGCAAATCTTCTTTAACAAGTTTCTCTAAGATTAGATTAGCAAATCTAATGAAGTAATTCAGGAGTCCTAACTGGAACACATTTTGAAATTTTACATGCTCATATAGTAAAGATAAAACTTTCAGTTAGATGCTGTCAACTGCTGTTCCTAATAAACCAGTGAAGAGAATTTTAATTAAATTTTCTGGTACACGTGAATACTAAAGTTTTGCACTTAAGTATCTTGGTGAAAGTCTCTTCATTACAAATAAATTTGATTGCTTAAATCAAGGTTTTTACAGATCTTATGATTTTAAAATTTGTTATTGAGACTGTATACAAACACTGACTTTTTATCACATGTATCTTTATTCTGCCATGTAACAAAAATGTTAGACAATTAGGTGGAGTTTGATGCATCAATGCTTTCCTCTAGGGAAAGAAAACAGCAGAAATTGCATGCCTAGATTTTTCCTTTAGTAGCTCAAAATTAAATTATGCAAGATGCAGATAATGCCTACAGCATGTCAGAGATACAGAAAATTGTCTCCTCCACAGCCCTATTCTTTCACACAAGACCACTAAATAATTTCTCACCATTTGCGTACTCACATGATCAGTATTCTACTCTATGGTTTAAAAATACTGAATAAGTTTAACGTAGCCATATATGAAGCTTGCTCTGAAAGTAATGCCTCCTATTTTATTATATCAGCCCACAGCATCAAACACAGATGATGATGGTATGCAAGTAGAGTTTGAACGTTCCCAAAAATATTTCATTACATTTTGTTACTGTGTGACCAATGGCAGTGGAGGAGCAGCCTGACAAATGTTGGACATGCTGTACATAATATACAAAGATATGTCATTGAATTCCTCCATGTAGAAAAAAAATTGCACCCATTGACATTCATTGACAATCTGCAAACAGTTACGGAGACCAAACAGTGGGTGTTACCACTGTGAAAGCTGGACTATGTGGGCAACATTTTCCTAGCAACTATGCCATCATAGTAGCTGTGAAATATTGGGTCATCTTCACCGGTGCAGATTTTTTTTTTTTTTTTTTTTTTTTTTTTTTTTTTTTTACAAGAGCAGCATGCAAGCTCTTGTTCATCACAGATGAAAATGCATGAATAATAGTAATAGTGATGACTGTTGAAAACAGCATTATTAGATGAAAATTTACTCTATCAAATAATGTTATCACACTTTTCATGTCTGCTGTAGATTCCAATGGAAATAAGTAGAAGGCATTACTTTTAAGACAACCTGTGTACAATTCACTATACTACATTGACAATTCCACAGCAACTGTGCACACTTCTTTTTCCAAAAGCAAGTTAACTTTGCAAAGAAGTTGCAGCATTAAATCCCACACTCGCTTCTGCTAGAAATCTATCAGGTTGCCATGGTAGTAGGCTGCTCACTGGCTCTGTAACCTCCTCGCAAGCACATAAAACCCTAATTACAAGATATGTATACAGAATAGTTTTGGTGGGATAAGGAGAAGCACTAACAAATACACTACTTCCTTCATTCCAAGAGTTGTAGACTTTTTAAACCATTTTTTGTCTTCTTTTCTTGGACCTCCATCACAGTGAGGGAGGCTGTTTCAAAATTCACTGTTATCATTCTGAGCACAACTAACACCTATTTTTTTTTCTTACTTTAATTTCAGTTTAAAATACGGAGAGAACAAATAGCAAACATTAACTAACAACCTGAAAGGAGATGATACTGTGACATGCTAGTAGGACCATGATTGCCCAGTTTCCATTATCGGTTCAAATGTTAATGAAACTTTTCTTCTACAAATTTACAACTAGAAACTACAAAAAAAAAAAAAAAAAAAAAAAAAAAAAAAACCTCTTCATTTTTTATTACATACTTGCTTTACAAAACTTTATCTATTTGTTTACCTAGTGGTGCAATTATTTATTTGTCTCCGGGTTGGGAGTGCAGGGGTAATTTCTTTCTTTTCTTCAATTACTTATCATTGCTTTGTTTGCACTATACATATTTTAAGACTTCATTTCCTTCTACCTCCCCAGAATCTCTTAATTCCACAGAGACCACACTAAAGGTGAGCACAGGGGAGAGTTGGGTGTCCTTGCAAGCTAACCAGTACCTCTGCAAGCAATGAGAACTTTTTTTCCTGGCTGCCAAGAGTTTACTTGCTATTTCCATAATCATTCGTTCCCATTCAAAGGAAAAATGATGATGCTGAGATGCTTCTGTATACGCTAGACTAAAAATCAAATCAGCAAACACTTTCAGAGCTATATATGAAGATATGGCATTTACCATTGCACGTCCCTTATTTTAGCCAAATACTTGTTCTACAACATGCTATATATGATTGAGTTTTGCAGTTTTCTCATGAAAAGTTTCAGCAAACAATCTTCAACAGTAAAAAAATAAATGAATTTTGGCATATGACAAAGAATAGACAGTAGTTGTTCTTCAAACAACCCAAAAGTGTACTAGTTCTTTCAAAAAAAAAAAAAAAAAAAGAGGGAAAATTTCTGAGGTAAAAAAAAAAAGCCTGTTTATAGCAGAACTTCTCAGAAGGAAAGGACAGTTCTCAAATAAAGAGAGCAAAACTCCTGAATGGATCAGAGACTAGGATTAAAAAGATGAATAAATTAAAGATCGCTTGTCTTTGTACACCAAGAAAACACTACTTCTAGCTCTAGCAAGGAGAGCACACTAAATACTTTGAATGAAACTGTTATCAGATAATAAAACTACACAAAATATTTGTTCTCCTTAAGTATATTAGCAAACAATCTACTTAAAAATTTCTGTTTCTATGTCAGAGAAAGTAAACTATATCAAACCAATGAAATCTCCTACCCAATTTTGTTCAAGGATTGTTACTTCGTAACACACTAAGAGCAGTTACTATACATATACATATCTTACATATATATAATATTGGTTTGAATACATTGCCTTCCTGCAATGTATTCAAGTGAATTCTACTTTGTGCTTGCTTCAGAGCAACTGGTACTTCATATTTTAAATTTAATACACCTTAAAAGCATTTGACACAAAAATTAAACAGTATCATATGCTAAGGTGAAATGTGAAACTCACTTTCTAAAATGTAAAGATCTCTTCAGCTCGCTTTTTAAGCTTTCATTTTAATATGATTTTTTTTTTTCCCCCAGCCTAGAAAATCTTCCAAATTCCTCTCTCAGGCATTGATGTAAACAGGGTATTTATGTGAAGGACTTCATTCGCTATTTTGGAACAGCAAAGTTCCTTTCCTCATCCTCTTCTTAAGGGGTATTATTATATTGTTTTGGATTCACATCTCAGTATTGGAACTCTATTTACATAGAGATCAAAATGTTCCCTTTCAGAAAACACTGCACTGGATTTTGTTCATTATTTGTACTTTTCTGCACTTGTTCTCCTTTGGCATTAGAGTGAGTAACATTGCTTCAAGATATCTCGTCTCACCCACTTTCTTTGATACTCCTTGAAACTATTTTCTACACACAGAAACAAACATCTGAAATAGAAAAATCCAAAAAAGTTTCCAATAAGGGGGCACAGTGAACGAGGAAGAAACTTCGGGGGGGGGAAAGGGGATTAACATACTTTAGGAAGAAACCAATTGCAGCTTTTTACATATGCTTTTATTTCATATAAAACCAAATGGAAGATGGTTTGCCCTGAGAATTTAAGATACTGAGTAGAATATGTATTTACATATATCAGACCTAAGTCTGCAAATTATTATCATTCTGGCAAGGAACTCGTAAAATAATCTAATTTCTTTGTTGCTCCTGTGTACACTACCATGGTTTCCATTACTAGAAATTTTCTTGGTGTCTTTCCACAGAGTGAATGAATTCTGAGAATTCATTATGAATAATGAGAATCTCATTATGAATAATGAGATTATCACTGTCCATTCAGTTTCCTGTCCAGATATGAGACCAAATGCACTAAATGGATGGGAAGTACCAAGTACCAACAGTTCTCTCTCTAAATCTTGATAATAGTAGGAGTTAAAATATTCTTTATCACTTCTCAAATTCAGATTTAAATAGTTGAAAACATTTATCTATTGCTTATTGTGGAAGACAATATGATATATACTGCAAGGTATTAATCATTGCCTCTTTCAGGTGCATTTACTACAAGTTATTATTGAAACAAAACCTAATCAAAAGGACAACAAAAACCATGGATCATGGCCTTTGGTTGTTACTGACAAAATCAATAATGTCATATGCATCCCAATTTTCTATGTCCCTGATAAATATGAATTTAAAAGTACTTCTATGTGTGGTATAATATTAATGCACATAGAAAGTTTCTTTCAAGTAGTTTTGCATAAATCTGATTATGTAAAACAAAGTCGTTAGCTACTACCTGAAATGCATTTTAATTTTAATATGAAGATAGTTGCTTGATATTTGTAGCCAATAAAAACTTCAAATTAAGAGATTAGAATTCCTTTCTTATATTTAAAAAGCAGTTCGGAGTAAAGGTTTCTGTTAAAAGTTCACTTGCATATACAGAACACTGCAGAGTGGCCACAGTTAATTTTAAACAATTCTTCTCCTTCAACAATAAACTGTAGACAGACACTACCCACAGATGAAACCAGACACTAACATGCCTTTATTCACATATTACCCAATAAAATGTCAGATAAAATCCAAAATGTAAATCTCTTTTATGTATAAGTATAATAAAATAAAAAAAAAAACATATGGTCACAAACTTGCAGAAGTGTTCTGAACGTAAAAAAAAAAAAAATTATGTGAGTAGGACATGGGGGCAAACTATAATCTCCTGCTTACTAAGCAAAAAGAAAGGAAATACCAATCATTCCTTCCAATCAACTTATGGTGTAAATACTAATGAATCATCAATCAATGTAGGGAGTTCAAAACTTCAAGTACAGTACAGGAAACTAAGCTGGACATAAGTCATTTCAGGAAACATTTTTTTGAGTCTGTTTTGCACGTTCTCACATCTATAGGATAAAAACTAGCCCTGTTACAGTCTCCTCTAGAACATGATATTTCCCATATTAGTTCTATATGAGGTAACAGCCTTATCTAGGCTACATGTTTATGGTGATATATGAGCATGTGTGCACATACATTTCATATATGCATGCATAAACATAAGCCAACAATGAAACAGAGTATATTATAGGAATGAAATACATTGCCTGCACACAGAGGAGTTCTGCTTTGACTTAAGCTCACTGAGATCCTTCTTATAATTTGGGGTACTGTGTAAGCTTTATTGCAGAAGTTTTTGTTTGCCATTTCATTAAATTTTGCAAGTTGAAGTGAAGAAAGTTTGTTTTGTTTTGTTATGCTCACAAAGTAATCCAGAACTTTCTAAACATATGGAGCACAGGCCACTGAGAGATGCTGAGAGTGTTCTTTGGAACGCTCAGCATTCACAATATCAGTCTTAACTGAAAACAACCAAAAGATAACACAGTACTGAAAAGCAAGCTGGAATATTATATGCTCATCTACTGTGAAGACTGCAGCTTGTCAAACACTGATACAGCCCCAGGAAGACAGAATGGCAGCACAGAAGGAAGGATGTTTTCAAGAGCAAATCTCACATTAATGAAGTTCACTGGATGTGGGAGATTAAAAAAAAAAAATCACTTTCCCACTAGCTCCTTTCACTAACCCATCATAAATGTGACAGAAACCTCAACTTTTCCATACATCTCAGAAATTTTATAATATATTAGTTTCCATGCTCCTTGGATTCGTCATTACTCTCTTATGGGCATTTTGACTGAAGTTTATGAAGATTTACATGTTTACTTACTGAAGTAGCATATGAGTGAACAGAACACCAAAGTGAATGATTGAGTATTAAATAAATCAAAAGCACGCTTTCATAAACACATAAGCAGAAAATTATCACATTTAGGAAACTGACAAATCCATTATTCAATGAATTCACTTTTCTAAAACTGATCCCAGACTCAGTGAAGGCAACAAGACCGCTAGAAAAAGTTAGACCATTGCAAACTGCTTTTTCTTTTCCTGCAAGTCTTTGCAGTTAGGGATAGGGCAAGACACGTGGAACTTCCCCTTAATTTTCCACAAAGGCAGGCAGCCTGAGATGACAAACTTGCACAAAGCTTTAGCCTAATTTAAGAAAAATTGAGGAAGATAAAAATGTTTATGATAAGAATACTTCCCCATGCAGAAATAGCAAAACAAAAAACTGTTATCTTAAGAACTTGCCAGTGTATATAGAAATTCTACAAGATAAACCTAAACACTGAAAGCTCCAGTGTGAATTTACCAGATGGATTACTATATTTCATGGCAATAATTAAAGCATAACATAACGTGCAAAAAATTAATGATAAATACAGTGATGGCAATAAAATTGGCATTAAAATGTTTATGTCTACACAGTTCAAAAAAATATAACCAAGCTGACATGAAAACAATAAGAATCTTATTCAGAAATGTGGGATGAAGAATGAAATAATCATGGAAAAAATAAATGGGATAACTAATTATTTTTAAAAAAGAGTAAAAAAGAACAGATTTTAATCAGGAAGAACTGGTAATAAAATTCTAAATTAAATTTCCGATTCCAGTGAGGATTTTCAGACATCATTTCATTCCTATGATTTATGATTTCCTCTGTAGTACTACAGCACTAAGAGATCATAGTTTTCATGTTAATATAAAATGATGAATACCACTGCAATCAGTAACATTGACTTTCTCTTTCATCAGCTAGTGTTCTGGTGCTGATCAGATGATGAAATCAACAAGAGTGAATTGGTAAACTAGACGGAGAAAGCATTCCTAATATAATTTAAAAGAACAGAAGCAACAAAAAACAGAGGAGCTTCCTCATTTTGTTTTGATGCACTTCTATTTATGAGAGAGTAATTTCATTTACATCTGTGAAAAGTGTGTATAAAATTCTTTCCTAATGCATAGGAATAAGTTACAGCACAATTCAAATAAAGTGGAGAGATAATATTTTTAAGTCTTCCTCTGTACTTCTAAACAGGAAATATATGTATCAAAAGAAATCAATAGTTTTGTTCCTTTTCACACCAGCCATTTATTTTTCATACAGATAAAAAAACAGAAAAGGGTACCATATCTCTCTTTTGTGGTCTGAATTGACTGAATGGGAGTTTCACAAGTCTAAAAGCTCAGCACAGAATCTCCCTCATTAGATTTTGCACAGCAGTGACTACTGAGGGCTATGAATGCACAGTACTATGAGTGATAAAACATCTATTACATAACGTCACTAAGTATGTTCCAAATGGTATGCATATATTAACCCACAAACACAGGCTGGTACTTATTTAATACAAAATCAGACAAAATAATAGTGTTTCTGAAAAGCCTTGGAAGTCCATTACACTATCCCAATCTCTCATATTACTCTACGGAAAGAGATATTGTTATACCATAATAAAAAATAGTCACATTAACAAATCTTAGTGACAGGTAGAGATATCTTTGGGAATTCCACTCACTCTACTCAAATGCGTTAAGTAAATCTCTTCTTGTATATACAACTGCTTGTAGTCTACAAATAACAAAGTGAATATGAGGATGGTTTGCGTGGACTGAGAGTTAGTGTATTCACAACACTTCATATTGCTTTGAAATGTACAGTCAACATCGCAACATGGTATCTTCAAACAATAAAAGTCCTTTATATCACTCCAGACTGCACGATTTGATTGGAACCCCATTTTACAGTCCACTCTTAAACCCTCCACAACCCTGCTGATAAATTATTTTCAGATTTGCATGCTTGCTGTTAGCTTTAATGAGTGATGTCCTGCTTTGTTAATGCTGAAGCCACATTTCTTTTTAAGCAGCTATAGTAGTCTGACTCAGTAATGCAGAACTGGATCAATAATTATAAACGGGAGTCAAAACCATGACTACTCTAATGTACGTTCTTCTAAAAGACTAGGTCGGAAATGGGAATATTAAATTATTGTTTCAAACAGAAGTCTGAGGCCCCTAGGGATTTAAATGAATAATCTATAAAAACAAACAAGGAAATAACAGAAGAAACTTTTTTTCCCCTCTGTGAAGTTATCTGCTCTTTTAATTAGTAGCAACATATACTGTGTTATTATCCTATTACAATAGGTTATCAAACTATCCCATAGGCTGATATTACTTACAAGGAAATGTAAGTAAAGAATTGTACCATGTTTATCCACATCTGGCTGTGTTTATCATCTGATAATTTATCATTTTACCATACTGAGACCTGACCCCATACCCAGGGAAACTATTAAGAAACCTTTTTCTTTTACTTTTTTGAGCCAGAAGTAAGTTCTTTTAGGAAGAAGTTATATGTTGTTCACACTTTCATTCCAGCACGCAGCACACCAAGCCCATTTCGTAACCGGGTCTTCTGAAGTTTTAATATCCATGATATCCAGTTTAGAAGAGGTTCATCAAACAAGACCTGAGACTATCCATAGACTGTGTGAAATCACCACATGGCTTTGGACAGAGAGTATTTAAAGGAGATTTTGTTTTTTAGTGAAAATAGATTGAAATTTTTTATGTAACCAAGACTCAGATATTTATTTGATTTTATCCCAGAAATAATTCAAGAGAGATCATCCAGGTTACCATATGGACTATATTTCACTCTTCCTATTCAAAGTAGATTACAGAGAAACTAAAGCAACTTACGATATTTCAAGCTTACCAGCATTATTTTGAATAAGATAACAGATGAGAGAAGCATGATCAGTAGCCATCCCAGATATACAAATTATAACATATTAAACAGATTTTCAATGGATTTTAAAATTGAGTATTAAAAGATCTAGCGATAAACTGATCTTCTCATATTTAGTACAGTATTAGTTCTTTGAGCGTCATTCAATATAGTTTTCTACAGAAAAAGAAGTTGCAGTATTTCTATTATGTCCTAAAATACTGTAAGACTTGGAAGCATACACTGAGGTGTTCAATATACGCACAAAGAAAAGACCTGTGGATATGAAGAAAACATAAAGCACACGTAGTGAGACAGGATTTCAGTATCAGGTGCCAGATACCAGTGCCCATGCCTGAGGACAGGCATTCAAATGTTTTTTCTTTCCTGGTTATGGCTTCTTGGGAAGCAGTCACTGCAACTGTACAGGCCTTGAGAAACAGATGCACAAGCCTGAGAGATTGCACAGATTTCCAGAACTTTCCCTCTTGCTGTCTTACTGAACTCACAATGGTTATTGCAAGATTTGGATAAACCATCTGTACACTGGGGAGCAAAATCTCTCCCACTGTAAGAGAAGAGCTAAGTCAGAGACAGTTTCCTGAAACAGAATATGTACCAAATCTATAGGACCAGATGACATGCATCCCAGGGTCCTGAAGAAAGTGGCTAAGGTGAGATCCCCAGTGATTGAAAAACTGGAAATACTGCTCGTATTTTTAAGAAAGGGAAAAAGGAACACCTTGGAAATTACAGGCTGGATAAGCCCTTCATGTGTGCCTTGGAGGATCGTGGAACAGCTCCTCTATGAAGGTATGTCAAGACACACGTAATACAGGGAGGTGATCTGTGACAGCAAGCATGGCTTCACCAAGGACAGATTGTGCCTGATCAATCTGTAACAATGGAAAAAAATTAACATTCTGAAAACGGCAGAGCTGAAGTGATTATATCAGAATTTAAGATTTTAATTCTTTAGTACTACACAGAAGTACAGCGCAGATGTAGAGGAAAAGTATCTCAAAACTTTTAAATATCAGTGCATCAACCAGCAAACTTCCATTGTCAATCACAAATCATGATAAGCATTCATTTAAGCAGTCTTCACTATACCTGAAAGATGCTTTATATCCATTTAATATATCAGATAATCCAGGCACAGAAAGATAAGGTGACTTCTTCCACCCCACCAAAACAGGTCACTGTCACCAGAAAGAATGAGGCAATATCTCCAATTTCCACTTCTCAGTCCTAGATAGTGAACAATATTTTATAGGTGATCCATTTGAATTTAGGGTAGCTCATGCTGTAAGTTTAATTTTTACTGATAATAGCAATAGAACAGAAATAAGTCCTACTGTATGCATGTATTTTATATATATATATATATGTATATGTATATATACATATATATATGTATATGTATATATATATATATATATATATATATGCAGAAATCTTAAAAAGAAAATATCAAGAGAATTCTAGGTAATTAATTAAATGGCATTTCAAAGATCTTCCATCTCCTTTTATGCCTTGCTAATGTATTATCTACTCACATCACTTACAGTAATGAATCCTGCAAAGCAGAGGTCCTGACATTACTGTCTGACCTCCTATAGTTCTATTTTTGGAAAGTGGTTTCTTCCCTGAACAGATGGCAATAAGCCACCAATTCAGCCATAGGTATGAAAAATTTAAGTAAAAAAAAAAAAAATCACACTAACAACAAGGATAAAAACAGTATGCATTTGCCAGGAGTCATTCCACTAGAAATAACTTCTGAGTGAAATCAAAATCTACGTAGCGCTGCTCACTGGCAGTTCTAATTTCAGTGAGAATGATTCAAAGCAAGGTGCAGAAGGCTGCATGGAAAAGCTCCCTAGCACAATATGAAATTAAATTGTTTTATATTTAAAATCGAATGCTATATTTAGAAATAAAAATCTACTTTTAAATGGAAGATTAAAATTTTAAATACAGCTTTTTAGTATTGAGTCACTTCTAATTTTTGTATTAAGGCCAGAAATGGATACCTTCAATATTAGAAAAATAAAAGAAAACTAAAGCCTACTCTAAGAGAATGTTTGTAGCTCCCTGCACGCACACCAAGTTCTTTGGGAATACTCATGTCTACAAATAATCCAAGCACAAGTTTTGTTTAAGAGCCATGCCCAAATTCATAAAGGTATCCTAACAGGTCAGCTTTGAAAGCCAATAGAGTGAATTCCAGAGTGAAGTAATTATCAACTCCTTATCACTGCAAGATGCTCAGACCAACCTCTCATACTTTTAAGCATCTGAAACAAGAGGTGAGCCCAGCACAATATCACAACATGATATCAATTTTACAGGTACATGTAACTGTATAATTTTTATTCTCCTTTAACTCTCCTCTCGTTCTCCTTTAATTGTTCTCTCTATGCTACAATCTCTACATTCTGCAATGAAAACACCTGACTAATTGCATTGTGAAATAAACTTTTTTATTCCACAACACTGTCTATAGCTGCTTACTCCAGACTCCCCACAGCTTTAATTCACAACTTCATAATACCTCTAAATAAAACATTTCAAAATGAAGGATTTGATCAGGATGAAGGTGAACCAGAAAAAACACATCAACTACAGCCTATCCAGTTTCCCCTCTTAGAGAATAATCTTCTCAGGACAAAACAAACTATTCTCCTTTGAGCTTGAATAGAGTTAGTTTTCTTCATAGTGGCTGGTATGGTGCCATAGTTCAGATTTAGGATGAAAATAATGTTGATAACACAGCAATATTCTAGCTGTTGCAGAACAGTGCTTAAACTAAATCAAGGACTTTTCAACAGTGATGAGCTATAACTACACAATAAGCTGGGAGGGAAAGAACCAGGACAGCTGACCAAAATGGATCAAAATGTTGGTATCACACTGAACAATAAAACTTCAGGCTGGGGTGAGGGCTGCCATTGCTCATGGACTGGCTGGGCAATGATTGGTGGGTGATAAGCAATTGAATTGCACATCAACTGTTTTTGTTTGTTGTTTCTTGTTGTTGCTGTTGTTTTAACTTCTCTTACTAAATTGTCCTTATCTCGATCCACAGATTGCCACACTTTTTCAGAATCTCTTCTCCATCCCACTGGGGGAGAATGAGTGAACAGCTGTGTGGTGATTAACTGCTGGCCAAGTTAAAACATAACAGTTCTTTCAGTGCCAAGTTCTTGGGGCAAGAAGAGTTGATCTATCTGTGCTATATATTGTCTCGCTCCAATATATAGGTGGGAGATGATGATTCAGATACCTCTTCTACTTCATCATGCAGGCATCACTTTGTGAGGAATCTGTTGTCAGAAATCCTATCCTCATGGTTTTCGATTCCTCTTTTACCCTACTTGTTCTCCCACCTACGTGACAAGGATGGGCCTTGAGCAAGAGTCATTGAGTACCCCCTGAGATGGCCATCATCCCAAGATAAGTCCACACAGAACAGCACTTCACAGCTATTTAGCTGCAGCTTTCCTCTCTCTCTTTGCCCCTGGCCTTGTCCATCTGTGTCCCCCAGACAAAGGATTTCACAGTCTTTGCCCAGGACTTGTCCATTAAAGTTCTCCAGACAAAGGATTTCACAACCTTTGCCCAGGACTTGCCTGGACTTGAACAAGTCCAGCTGTGTTCCCAGCAAACTTTGAGACACAGATGTTAACAGAATATCTTACATATACCTATGTCATTGCCTGCACTGAGTGGTTGCAATGGTTGCACAACGCTATTTTGATACTTCCATACTGGGCCTTTTTTTCCCAATTTATATTAAATCTTTCTCCAACGTCAACAATCTCGATAGATTCACATTTCACATTGAAAATCCTCAAATAAAAACACTTATACTATCTATACTTGAAATTAAAAGAAAACAAGTTTTCTGATATTTTAGAAAATAAGCAATCTATAAAATATTCTCTCTTATAGGAAGCATGGTTAAATCTAAACCGTTCTTTAATGAAAGCACATCAAAATGTACGTATAAAGAACTGACCTACATGCACAATAGTGAAAATTAATATGTATTTCAAACCACCTTGTCCAGGCAGCAGTTTATAGTTACTAAACAAAAATGGTTCTGCTCTGAAAGCCACCTCTCCCAGTTGCAATGAAATAGAGTATTAAAGTATTTCTACAATGCCACACTGCTCTTTATAGACATTTCTAAAGATCTCACCATCACATCTTATGAACAGTTCTCAAAACAAAAAGGAACAAAATGAACAGTTCTCAAAACAAAAAGCTATTACCCACCCTTACTGTCATAGTGAGTAACAAAAACCGAATCTCCTGGTTTCTAGCCATGCAAAAGTTAACAGGAGTCTAGCTTCTACCACTTCCATAAAAAAGGCACTCTGAGGTCAGTAGTCTAATGTACTATCTTCCATCATTAGATATAGGCTAAAGCAGAGAAAGCAAGGTGAGAATTTTCTACTTAAACGTGTTCAATGTTAACTGACATAACAGTTAAATGCAGAAGTGGTTTTGAATTTGAATGCATTTAAAGATCCTCTTATATCAAAGGTCTTTGTGTAGTCGCAGGCAGGGAGATCTAGAAAGGATATCATCTTAAATATTACAAAACCAGCTCAGGCTGACATGAACAGGATTCCAGAGGGGCCTATTTCTCACCATGAAATCTTCCACTTGTGAACCTATACAGCTAGCTTAGAAGAGACACAAGTTTTGTAATAATCATACTCGCTTATTAAAACTCACGCATATGTAAGACTGGTTATGTGCTGATTTATTCAGATGTGGAAGCTGAGATAAGGTTTGAGTTAGCTTTACTTTGTATAGGGTGTACCTCTGCAATTCTCACAATGCAGAGGTGAATGAGAGAATCAAGCTGTCATTTTCCACAGTTAAAAGAAAGTTTATTCTCTGTCAAATGCTAATTTAAAATTCTTCTATTTTCTGCATAGCAACACTGGAAAATGCAATCTAAACAGATAATTAAGCCTAGTAAAGCCTGACATTAAGTCTGATACAGACCAATAGGCTACAGAGCATTATTAGATTTTCTGATATCCTTCAGAACAGTTCTCTCCATCACACTTCCAATACTAGCTTTCTCAAAGATAATAATTAAACACAATATAACTATGCATAAATATAAATAATACAAATATTTTCTAAACAGGTTAGGCTGGCTATTGCTATTCAAGACAGTTTTACTGGGATAAACTTTAAGCTATTTAAATGTGAAAAGTAATCTGACTTGGAAGAAAATTAATTTTGAACTACATTTGAAAACATTACTGCCTTCCTTGAATTCTACCTCTGAAGACCACCAAGTGTTCTGTTGTAAATGTCAGGGGACATAATGAACTTAGCAACATAACTCCCTCAGAAAGGGTGACAAACTGCTTTTCTCTGATAGATAGCTCTGATGTCACTCGTGGGAGCTATGGATCAAATGAAAATTCCCTGCTGAAATAGTCTGTAGGGGTATGAGACACATTCTAACTAAAATAAATGGCTTAATTTTAGAAATGAAATTGTGTAGGCATGTTCATAGTGTTAGAAAGGGCTATTTATGGCATTCATCACATTTTACACTCTTAAAGTAGATTTCTATAAAATATTGAGAATCACATAGAATCTGGAATCGTTCTTCACGTCATTACAGCGTGATCTAAATATAACAGCAGAAGTCAGATATAATATCTGCAAGTACAGTAGTTTGTTTTGGTCTCAATGATGCGGAGATAATCTTGAATTTAAAAGTATTCATAATAAACATACACTGGAAATATAAATCTGTCTACTGCATTTGAGAACAAAAATCTTTCACTAGTAAATCAAGATTCAGTCAACCTAGAGACCCTCAAACATGAAAATGAATAATGGGCTAAATATGGGTTATCACACCAGATTTAATTTATTATTTTTTTTTTATATTAGTTGGTTAAATACATGACTGCTTAAATGAAGATTGCAGGAAGAGAAGTGACAGAGGTTTTTAATAAGCCTGATAAACCTCAGAGAAAGTTTTAAGTTGTTTAATGAACCTTCATTAAAACATTTTATTTGAATCCAATTATATTATTCTATCTCAGAATATATAGAAGTCTAGGCAGCAAAAAGTTTGTTTAGTTTGATCTATTAGTTTAGGTTTCACAGATAGGTTAGTAAGTCAACAACAGCTGAAGAGACCATACCTAATTCTTCAGCTATGTTTAGATTTGCTGTTTTTATCAGACTCTATAATTAGTGACAATACAGAGTCCCAAGAAGTATAGCCAATAGGAACAGAAAAGCTGTGACACGTAGCTCAATTTCCCACTGCTTGCCCTTCCTATATAATTCCTGCTAATAATTTAGCTAATTTGCAGTTTAAATAACTAAAGCAATTGCATATCGCAGCTTTCCTTACAGCTTGCTACAGATATTTCTTGTTCTTCAGTTGTCTTCTATAAAAGAAGAAAAGATAAACTGATGCTAACAAAAGAGTTGTACATACTAAATACAGGCCATCTCAATGGGTTTGTCTGACCGGTTCATATGAATAAAATAAGTCACTTTTGGCTTTAAAGCTCTACTTAAGCTCCTACAAGGTAGGACAGATAAGGATGTCATTTTCTTCCTCATCTATACACGACAATAGCAAAAAAAAAGAAAGAAGAATGCCCCTTCTCAGAAACGAGCTTTCTCTCCTTCATTCTGACAGAAGAAAAGACTTTGCTCAACAATGAAACAGCCATGGGAGGGAAAGATGAAAGAAACAGATGAAAAAAAATCTATACCACCGCTTGCAATTTTGAAACTCCCAGTGTCTTGCAAGTTGATGTCACAGAAGAATCATAGAATCATAGAATCATAGAATCACTAAGGTTGGAAAAGACCTAAAAGATCACCCAGTCCAACCGTTCACCTATTCCCAATAGCTCCTACTAAACCATGTCCCTCAACACAAAAAATCCTTCAAATCCTTCATTTGGTCTCCCACTGTTATGCTAACCTTTCCCTGCTGGTGGTGAAGAAGGAGGCAATATAGAAGGGCCTTTATTCCATACAAATTAGCTTGGCTGCTAAACTACTTGCAATCTGAAAACTAAAGTATTTTTCAAGAATCCTCTACTGGTAATTGCTTTTGACCAGAAAAATTAAATACAGAAGAATGAAACTGCAATGAACACAAAAGATACACTTTTGACTTCATACCTGGCTGCAGAATAATTTTGTAGAAATATCAAGTTGCTGTATCTGAGATGAGAATCTGACCAGATATTCTTAACATTTTTGTTTTCCAGCTTAAGCTTTTTTTTTCTTACACTAATATAAAATCTGTATCAAAAAAAAAAGTTAACATTTCACAAAAACATTACTTAACACACTTATTTTTTTGTGAAATGTTACATTTAAATACTACTTACCACTTTTCTCATCTTTAGATGACATACAACAGCTCTGAAATAAGATCTAAGGACCACAGGTATCTCAGATCTCATTTCTAATGGCATATTGAGATAAAGGGAAGGGGTAGAATGCAAAGGAAACAATCTGTATGATTATCATTTTGACAAAGCTATTGGTGTTAATTTTTACAGATTATCGATTATTTCTAAATAATGCATCCCAGTTGAGAATGATGCTTTTCTTGATTCCATTTTACATCTTTTTCCTTCTTATTCCTGTATGTTTCAGTTTTTATTTCTTTTCTCTTTGTATTCTATTAATACCTACGGGCCTTCTTTATGCACAATTACTAAAGATCTAAATGTGTTTTCATATCAGTGAGTTCCAAACCAGGAGTTAAGTTTAAATAAACACATCTCATGAAAATCAGAATGAAATGATTTCTTATTTTAATTTTACTCATTGATTTTGCTTACAGAAAACAATATCAGCATAGTAGCAGTATACAGACTTGAAAGTTTTGATAACATATCTCAGTACAATAAAGAGATCAAAGGCTCTATTGTATCATAAATTCTTCTACGTGGAACTAATTATCACAAGTGGAAAAAAAAAGTGGCAGACTACCAGTTTTGAAGACAAACACACAGGGCAATGTAATTCATACATAAATGAATAACAATCAGGAAAGAAAAAGTGGTTTTCAGCACTGTTATTAAAATAGTTAAAAAGCCATAAAGAAGGATGGACAGTGATATATATTTGAAACAAAAGTGTACACTATAATAGTTTTCTCAAACATTTATACCAACTTTGCATATCCAGGAGTTTGAATACATTAAAGTTAGGCTTTACTCATTAGAAAAGAAAAAAAACTGTTCAAGAATTGTTTGCACTTAAAATGCATTCTTTTATCATTACTTGCGATGAATAAGAATGATATGAATAAAATAATTACTTAGGAGAAAATACTCAGCCTCTCCTTTCTCTAAAGTACTAGCTGATATAATATATATTGTAATATCCATATATATGTATATATAAATATAAAAGTTATAAATGTATAAAATTGGAGTCAAGGCATAGCTTTTTTCTGTATATGGTATATACATCTTAACAGTTACTGCAGAATTTAAGAAGTTTTCCCTACACGTGGTTTTTATACTGGCAATTGTACAATATTTTTGTTTAACAACAAAATTGTATGTGCCTGTATATACATACACGAAGGTAAGCGTTAACTTCCCTATTCACTGGTATAGTCATTTAGCTCATATTTGTTTCTTCCCCGCATACACCTCAATTTCCTTGTAGAGCTGTATTTGCAGCAAAATCTGAAGGATCTAAGAACATTTCCTCTAATTTTTCATCTCCACTCTGTCCCCAAACAAGCACAAAGTGATTAAACAATGATTTTCAAAAAAAAAAACCCATTTCCGAGGTCTGAAATATTTTCTCTATTATCTCTATTACATAATTATATATCTTTATTATATATCTCTATTACATTATCACAATTGTTTGTTGTTTTTTTCTTCCAGCAACCCACAAATACTTCCTTGATTTAAATACTGAAAATCCAATCTTGTTCACACTCATCTACCAGTTACTAACTGAAACAATCATCTAATCAAATTTCATCCTTTCAAATATAGAACAAAGCAGAAAATTGTGAGGCTTTTTCATCCTACTTGTTCTCCTAAATTAGATGGTATTTGATCTTGTTCCTTCACTTATGATCATTTCTGCTTACCAAGTCTTTCTGATACACACTGCTCATGTCTCTTGCTTTCAGTTTTGCTGTTCCGCTGTTTTTACTGTTTTGTTTTTTTTTAAAGATTTATTATATGTTTGTTTATTAAATAGCTTTGTTTTGAGGTCCAGTTTGTTTTGCAGTAACCCTGCCCTCTGGGAATCGATTGCTTAATATAAGAATAAAGAGAGTTCTTCTATTTTGTGATCCAACATTCCTTAGAGTTGGAGTTTTCATGAACAATTGACTTACAAGCACATACATTCATTTTACATGATTCCTCAATGTGGTCAGGGTGCTGCATAGTCTGTACTGTATCCACCTACAAGAAATACAAAAATATGTCTGCTTACCAGGATATGAGCAGGGCTTGGCTAATGTATTCCTGCGCTATAGATTTTGTGAGTAAAAATATTCCTCTTTTTAATGTCCTATACATATTTATATACATTCCATAAAATAACGTTGGGCAGTAAAGCCACTTAGAATAGAATAATACATTGATTAACATAACACTGAAGAAAGTAACTGAACTACATCCAAGAAAGAATGGTTTTAGATCATGAAGTAAAGAAACTGAGCAAAGATTTACCTCCTTTTCTTACTTACTAGCTTGTTACTAACTACTGTGGACAGATAAAAGCAATGTAAACGTTTCAGATATCATTGATGAACATAACTTCTTCTCCATTAAGTGATGGAACAAACAGTGCAGCATTCTAAAAATATTAGGTAACTGAAAGAAACAACAAACACTAATTTTGCAAAAAAAATAAAGATAGGCAAGGTATCTTTTTTGTATATCACCCTGTCTTTCCAATCCACCTCTTAGAAAAAAAAAAAAAGTGGGAGAGATCATGATTTAGAGGATAGCACGCAATATAAAATGACAATTCTGAAAATGTAAATTAGCCAAAATGCCAGATACCAACTCTTTTTTTCTGTCCACTTTATAGAATAATAAACTGGAGAATAAGGGGCAGGGCTTTCTTTGTGCTACTGCTATCAGTAAGTTTATCAAGGAAATGAGACAAAATGCACATCTAATGATAAATAATAAGTGTTCTGTCCAATATATTCTTCTGAGACGTCTCTTAAAATAATACTCAGAAACAAATAATCTTCACAAAAAAAACACTAACCTTATGTTTGGTAGTTACATAACACATTTCTTTAGCATTCACCAGATACTACTTTATTATTTTTATATTATTAAATCTATATTTCTTTCACATCACTTACTGCAAATTCCCTATTTTCAAACATTTTAATGAATCACTTATTCTAATCTATTAAACACACAAAGTTAAAACCAATTTACACAAGCATAGAAAAGCAACGTCAAGGATCTCTACAAAGCAGCTTTTACTCTATGAACATAATCCACAAAAGACTCCCAAATGTCCTCAAATAAGTAACGTCTGTTCAACAATCTAAATATGATCTTCTTACAGGAAGCCATCTGGGACAAGTAAGCAGAACATTCTGCTTTTGTTGCAGAAAAAATATATTTATGCCTCAGTAAAAATTCTTCATCATCATCAATCCAATTACACACAAATCTTTTTATCTCTTTAAGATATGTTTAAGATATGTTTGCTTGCCAAAACAGCAAAAATGATAGAAAAGACAAAAAAAGTACAGAAGTATATCTATCTAACTGTTTGTCTCTGCCTGTCAGTCTACTTATCTATCTATACTAACCCTGCACTTCAGGAGAACCAATTTGTCCTCTTCAAGGACCTACTTGGAGGTATTTCGTAAGTTGGAGCATTGGAAGGGGGCCCAAGAGAGTTGGTTGACATTCAAGCACCATTTCTTCCAAGCTCAAGAGTGGTGCACCCCCAAGAGTAAAAAATCAAGTAAAGGTGGCAGGAGGCCCACAGGGATAAACAAGGAATTGCTGGAAATTTCCAATGGAGTAAGAAAGTCTACAGAAGCTTGAAAAGGGGTCTGGTGACCGGGAAAAACATAGGAACACTGTCAGGCCATGCAAGGATCCAAAAAGGAAGGCTAAGGCCCATTTGGAATTAAATCTGGCAACGTAGGTTAAGGACAAGAAAGACTTCTTTAAGTAAGCAAAAGGAAGACTAGGGTCTGCTGTTGAAAGAGGCAAGTGCCTAGTAACAGAAGGCACTGAGAATGTAGAGTTACAGAATGTCTTCTTTGCTTCTGTCTTTACTGTTAAGACTGCCTCACAGGAATCCCAGATCTTTAAGATAACAGACATAGTCTGGGGAATGGAAAACTTTACTCTGGCTGAGGATGATCTAATCAGGGATCATCGAGGAAAAGTCAACACACAAGTCCATGGGCCCCAATGGGATGCACCCAAAAGTGTCTAGGGAGCTGACAGAAGTGATTGGCAAGCTACGCTGTATCGCCTTTGAGAGGTAATGGAGAATAGAAGAGCTGCCTGAGGACTGAAGGAAAAACAATGTCCTTCCAGTCTTCAAAAAGAGCAAGGAGGAGGAGACAAGAAACCATTGGCAAACCAGCTTCACCTGCAACCCTAGGAAAGAGATAAAACATCATCTAGAGTATTGTATCCAGTTCTGGACTCCTCAGTTCAAGAAAGACGGAGTTATTGGTAAAACTTCAGCTACAAAGATAGATAAGAGGATCGTTCAGCCTGGAGAAGAGAACACTAAGGGAGGGGATCTTATCAGTGCTTATAAACACCTAAAGAGCAGGAATCAAGTGGATGGGCCGCATTCTTTTCAGGAAAACAGAACAAGAGGCAGTAAACACAAATTGGAACACAAGAAGTTCCATAAGAACATGAGGAAAGCCTTGAGTTTGAGAGTGACATAGCACTGGAACAAGCTGCCCAGAGAGGCTGTGGAAATATTCAAAGCATGCCTGGATGCTTTCCTGTGTAATCTACTCAAATGAGCTTGCTTTAGCAGGGGGCTGGATTAAATGATCTCTAGAAGTTCCTTCCAATGCCTAAGATGCTGCAATTCTTCAATTCTGTGATATTGAGTACCTCAACAATTATTCAAATTCATATGAAAAATTCTTAATTCTGCATCTGGTTTCTATTTTTCACAGGCATAACCTCATGTATTTCCTTGATGGCTTAAAACATTCTTGTTGCTACAGTATTTGAAATTTACTCTAATATCCTATCCAAATTTATTCATAAGTATTTACGTCTATCTTCTTTTTCCATGACTTGCATATGTTTCCATTCAAAAGTGAACTTTTAGCATAGTTTTGTTTTTTGTTTTTTTTTTGTTTTTTTTTTTTTCCCCAATGAAATAAGTAGTAAGAAACACTTTAAAAGAGTATGGAGTACAATGTATGATTTCCAGCCACCACATAGTGATGGAATCTCAGAATTATTAATTTCTGCAAGCAACGTTTGTTAATTTTTTGTCACTCATTCATTCAGCATTGAATGAGTCTACAAATATTTCATAGTACAATCAATGATTGTGTGTATGTATTACTAAAAACATAAGAAATTACAAGTTTCTGCAACATTCAATGTGCCTTAAACAAAAAATGCGATAAGCTCAGTTTTGTCCACTGTGGCAAATAGCAGATAAAAATACATCTTGATGGATTTCCTGTTATATTTCACAGTATGTTTCTAATCTATTTTTAAACTTCTTTACACACACAGCTTCATTTTCAGTTTGTGACAGAAAGTAAAATAGAATATGGGCAACTATCAGAAACATATTTAGTACATTTCCTTAGAATATACATGTTGACAGAGAAGACAAATCTAGGCTGGAACTTACACAAAGGCTGGAACGCTTATACAAAAGAGAACTACTAAATAAAAAATAACATTTAACCTATTTATTTGCTTTCGTTTATTTGTACAACATTTGCTGAATCATTAAAGGCCACATACAGGTTAAAAAAAGATACTCAACAAAAGATAGAAACAAACTGATAAAAAGACTTTCTGGATAAGAAATGAGATTGATGACTAAAACCTATATATCTCTTTGTGATCCTAGGTAGCAGTGTCTGTAATAGATACAATCTAATAAGGTATAAGAAAATCCATTAATACTCCTGATGATGAAAGGTTAAAGAAAAAATTAAAAGAGAACAAATTTAAAACCTAAGACACTTGGCTATTACTTAACAGTACAGTATTATTATTAAAAACTTCAGCACAACTGACTATGTTATTAACTACTTCCTGTCATAGCTGGCTTTAGTTTCACAACATTACTGCAGCTACTCCTGACTTCTTCCATGTAATAGTAATTAAAAATACTGCATATTTAATAGTATTTGCTACAACACCATGTTATTCCTGGAATTACAATCTGCTAGCATTTTTTTGAAGGTATCAAAAAAGCCTCAATAACATAAATTACGATACCATTTGTACATGCCCAGAAACGTTGGAGATGGTCTGTCTCTGGGGGCGCTCAAGACCAGGTTTGGATGGGGCCCTGGGCAACCTGGCTTACTTTCAGATCTGGAGGTTGGTGGCCCTGCCTGTGGAAAGGCCTTTGGAACTTGATGATTCTTGGGGTCCCTTCCACAGTATTACTTCCATAAAACATTGATTGAAACTCTGACATCTTAACCCACTGAACAAATGCATTAATATAATCTTATAAAAATATTGTATAATAATAAATAATAAAAATGTTACATATTTGATTTACTTTTTAGAAACAATATAGCAGCACTCTGGATTTTTTTGAGAGCTCAATAATTCTGTCATGCCAAGAAACGAAATTGGTTTACAGAAAAATAGAACACCTGAACTGATATCTTTTGATGCCTCTGATACTTCAAATTGCACACTGAGAAGTTTGGGCTGCTCTTTAAACAAGTTATGTTCTATAACTTGATCTTGGTGTAGATAATGCTTCTAATAGTTTAATCCAGCAGTAAAAAATAGATGAGTAGCCTGGAACATGATTTTCTGTTGCATTCTTTTCTCCTACTCTTAGGAGTACAAGAACATACTAGAAGGAAAATGATATTTTTACATCACTTCAGATCTCCAAAGGGTTGAATTCTTTTTTTTCCTCCACTGTTTAATCCTGAACATATATGTAATATATTGATTGCTATTATATCAGCACAACCTTTGAATATTTTTTACTAGCATTTATTTCCAACATACTTATAAAGAGCAATAAAATCTCACTAGTTATTTTCTAAAGGCTCTGAGGTTTGTGTAGCAGTGGCTTAAAACCAGATGATAGGAATCAGTACCACCTTCAATTGTCTGTTCCACCCCTCTGATGGAATTTAGAGCCTTTAGCACAGGGCTATTTGATATGCTTATGAATGAACTCATGTTCTGTTACAGTCTTCTTCACCTGGGTATATTAAACCAAAACAATTCCAGCTTTGATTTACCCTAATATACCAGGCAGTGGTTAACATAATGATTCAAAGGAGGTTCAGGTATTTATGCCTTGAGGACAGTAATAACTTCTGTCATCCAATTTTAGCCTGTGTCATCATGCCTCTCAGAGCCTTAACTCTGAATGAGCAAAACCCTTTCAGACATTTCTTGCACAGCTAACTCTGCAAAAAGAGCTCTTTCTGAATTTTAAGAGTGCTAGCTTATTTCTTCCTGTTACATTATTTTGGTCAGACATATACAAACCCCCAGATAAAGTCTCATGAATTCCTCCCCGAACGACGTGACTATTGTTTTACAGCAGTATGTAACTTAATGCTGTCCTGATGTTGTAGGAGCAAATTTGGCTGTGTCACAGTGGTACTCATAATAACTGTGCCTAACTTGCTGTTGCTCCAAATCATGCACTTCTAAACAAATTTATAAGTTATAGAACAGTTCTTGCTGTTGACTTATTTTCATGTAAAGTCTATAGTGTTTCCCAGTTATTAATCTACTACAGTCTAATTCTCCCCAAACTCAAGATAGCTATATCTCTTTCATAATCATTTTTCATTCTTACATTTGCATTCCGCACACCAAGGTGAAAATACAAAGCAAAATCATTCTTAAAATTGACATTTGACTTGAACGAGTAACTTTCCTTCTTTTTACAACATTTACCATTGCAATAGCTACTGTCAATCTCACGTTAGTGAATTTCTCACACATTTACTGACTCGTTTAGTAATCCCCATCTTACTTGGATGAACAAATAATTTCCCATGTGGCAAAGTATCAACTGCTTGCTGAAGTTTAAAGAGAAGAGATGACTAAATCTTCTTTATCTAGCAAACTAGTTATCCTTTCAGAGGATGGTATCAGATTGGATTGCACAAACTCCTTTCAGTAAAGTCACTTTCAATTTCCATTTTAGCCAATCTTTTTTCCCCTTTATGTCAGTATCTTGATTTTTTTCATATAAATTCTGCTCAACTGTTAAATAAAACCTTCATCCATTCTTCTTCATCTTCCCTACTATTAAAATATAAATAGAGTATTTGTTATTCTCCAACAAAACAGCTCCATGTTTGCCCTAAGAGGTTTATCTACAAGACAACCTAGAATGCCTTTTTTCTGTATCGCTCAGATGTTCATCTGTTCCTCATTGACTTACATATATCAGAGTCCAAGTTTTGTTCCTGTCTCAGACTGACTTTCAGCTGATGTGAACTGATGTGAATGACGAATACATATATTTTAAAATTCAATTTATTTTTTTTTACACTTTGAAAAAAATAATTCTCTTCAAAATTAAACAGAAGTTGTTAATTTACTGCTTAATTTATAATCTGCATGGAATAGTGCATCAGTTAAACTGTTGCTCATTAAGGTCTTCATTTGAACATACAAGGTCAAAGAAAACTTTTAGAGAAATGACTTGAGAGAGAAGCACTATTAATAGAATTAGATGCTTGAGATATATATTTAAAACAGCCTGATCTGATGTGGCAGAAATAGTGAGATGATATGTTTATTATTTATTCTGCAATGTGAAATATTATGTTTCATCTCACAGGAACAATAGATCAGTTCACACTTCAGCCATTTGGAGACACTAAGCCAGTAATCCCTGTTCAATACAGACCCTTATGGGGTACAGAGGGCTTCAGAGGC
Organism: Lagopus leucura; assembly: GCF_019238085.1. NCBI lineage: Eukaryota > Metazoa > Chordata > Aves > Galliformes > Phasianidae > Lagopus > Lagopus leucura. The sequence continues at coordinate 51,164,377 of NW_024962264.1, forward strand.
TTTTCTTGCCCTTGCTTCAGAAGGAAAGCAAGAGACTGACTGAAGAGGAGAAGAAATGTAATAATGTTGCATGGGGAAGGAATGCTGTTGGAGCAGCAGGAGACCTGCTGCTCCTTCCTGGTGGATAAAACTGCAGCCAGCAGGCAGCAAAGAGGATTATGCCAAAGGCACAGTAGGCTCGAAAGGTGGAGCCATACAGAGAGGCCAAAACTAAACAAAAATGTTATAAAAGGAAGAGAAAAATATATAAGGCAAAGAAGAAAAAAAAAGAGAATGTAAGAATGTTGTTGTTTAAAAAGAAAAGAGGAAAGAAAGAAGGATCAAGAACACAAAGAAATTATGCCAACAGGAAACAAGCAGCACTGCTACCAACCTATCTTTGATTTGGTAAGAAATACCAGAGCTTCAGAGAAGGGACAGGCTGTACTTTTTATATATGCGTAGGTTGAAACCACTATTTGAACAGATCACAAAAAAGCATGGATATAAGAGACAGACTTGTAAAATGACAGTATTTAAAGCCAGTTTTTCAGAAAACAAAAACTGGCATTAGGATTTCTGAATTCCTCTCCCACATACCTCCAAGCTGTAATCAAAAGGTTAGCGTGGTTTCTTAATTCAAAGTTACCCCATACATTAATCTGAATATTCAATTAAGTTACGAAAGCATCATAAAGATGAGCTAAGTTTATAAGTAATATAGTGGTCCCTCTTTATTATATTGCACATTTGCAAAATACTATTATTATACTACTGAGAGCGCAAACTTGTTTGAATTGTCAACTGTTCGTTTTCATAAAATTAAAAATGAGATTTTTCTGAACATATTGCTTCTCTTCCAATGAATTATAAATTCCATACTTCTAAACAAGTTACAACTTTTCTTCTTTGTAAGTGAGCAATACAGTGTTTTCTAACAAATAAGAGCTTATTTCGTAGTGCCTTATAAGCACACTGTGTTTGGTTGGTTTAATTAAAGTCTGCCAAGCTATCATAAGGATATTATACTGCAAATAATTGCTTTTTCTTCTCTATTCACTTTTTATTACACATCCAAATCAGACTAACATCAGATACTAACATTACACAGATCTTAAAGAAGCTGATCAGAAGAATGCACTGAAAGTTACCTTCAAGTGTGAGGGCTGCTCTGACAGTAATGCCTATTATTTTACTATACTGACCAGCTACATCAGAGGTGGATGATGGTGGTATGGCAGTAGAAGTTGAATCTTCCACCAATATTCCATTACATTTTGTTGCCATGCAACAGAAGGCAGCAGAGGAACAGTCTGACAAAACTGTATCTGACATGGAAGTGTGTATGAAGAAAAGATGTGGAATTCAACTCCTTCATGAAAAAAAAAAAAAAAAACACCTGCACCTATTGACATTTATTAATGCTTGCTGAACATTTATGGATACCAAGCAGTAGATGTGAGCACAGTGAGCTAGTGGGTGGAGTGTTTCAGCAGTGCTGACAGTGACTTGAAAAACAAGCTCTGTTCTGAACAGCCATGCAGATTTTCACATGCTACATGCAGGCTCTTTTTCCTCACTGGTAAAAGCATATAGCTAATGGTAATAATGTTGGAAAATATTGCTCTGCAGCTGAGAAATTGCTCTATGATATACTATGTTATTGTGCTCACTGTATCTGTTGTATCCCCTTCCATGGAAATAAATGAGAGGCAATTCTTTTGGAGAACCTATGTATTTCTGAATCAACTGAACTATCTCATACGTACTGCAATTTAATGATCCAAACATAGCATATTCTGCATGCTTACAGGTATCAGGTAGGCATTAATCCTATAAATTCCTCAGCACAGATTAATGTAAGCACAGATTTTGTACATAGGCATAGACAATGAACACTTTTTTGAACAGTCTGTAAAAAAAAATTAGTGAAGTAGAAAAATGCTTATTTTATGGACCAAAAAGTCAGTTTTAAGTATGTCTCAATTCTTTTCTTACTAGATAATAACTAACATGCAGCGTGTGCACGTCTTGAAGACAATTTATTAAGTTACAGAAACATCATGTAGCCTACCTTTACACAACTGCTCACACCGAGAATAATACCAGCTGTAATATTTGTCAGTAAAACAGCTTGTGCAGGGGGAGGAGAGCGTAGACAAGACACGGATGATAATAACAAAAACACTTTTTCTAATTTCAGGAGAAGTTTTTAGAGACTCATACACACTTATGATTAGCATTAATGACAAGTAAAGTATAGCAATCAGGTTAACCGATGACAATTCTAGATTTGTGGTTTTTTTCTATTTCAAACAGAAGGATGCCTCAGAAATTAATAACAGCTGCATACCTCCTGTATATTATAATTAGTTATACTGTGGTGCAGAAAACATTTTACAAATGATAGTCTTCTCTTTCTTCAAATATCAAGTGCTAAGCTGATTTCATCTCAAAATTTGCATAATCTTTTTTTCTGATACCTTTTCAGTAGTTATCCCTTCTAATCTGAAGATGTTCTGCTGTATTCAGAACATCCACAAAAAGAAAACTTTGAGAAGTTTTAAATAATTTAGAAATACATGTTGTATTTCTAAACTGATGTAATTAAATACTGAAATGTAGTCAGCAAGCATTGTTTGCAAGAAAAAAGTCCAAACACCATTTCATCCCATTCTTCTATATGCAAGGAACAAAAAAAAAAAAAGAAAAAGAAAAAATCAGCCCTGTTAACTAGACAGAAACTTGGTAGAAGTACACAGAAAATGCTTAGTCACAGCATAGTCACTCCAGGACTATGAAGGTTCACTTAAAAGGTGACAATTTGTTCCTCTGTATAAGAAGCATAACAGCAAAACTCTTAGTTTATTTGCAAAATATTTGGAAAAAAAAAAATGTGTAACTACTCAGTACAATTGTAAACTACTTACCTGTTTTTGTTACCATTTCTTCATTACTTTCAAGACAATGATATGGTTTAGTTCCTCCAAGAAAATGAAAGGCATTTGTAATGCTTATTTCCCTTAAAGTTTTCAAGCTGTTCATCAGAAAGATAGTTACTACTGAAATTTTGACTCCCTTAGAAGCAGAGTAACAAGGGGAATAAAAGGAAGGCAAATATTTGTGACAGGTTTTAATACAACTGAGTAGTTAAGATCCTTTTGGAGTAGATTAGCAGATAAGACTGATACTTTTCAGAGCATGAGATAAAAAGAAAAAAAGAAACACCAGACCTGCCTTGCCTGTATCTCTACAAAATGCAGGTTCCACACCGAGGTAACTTTTACATGGTGAATCATAGAATACTCTGAGCTAAAAGAGATCCGCAAGGAGTCCAATTCCTGGCTCCACACAGGACAACCCAGAAATCACATCACGCTAAAAGCTTATTCTGAAATCATTCTGAACTCTGGCAGCTCAGAACTTCACTGTCAGTTATTTCTCTGTTATAAACCTGAGTACAGTGCACTTAAATAAACGCACAGTTATCAAGAAGAATTTTTACCTTCAGAGATTATATCTACTCAGGCAGGAAAAGCCATATTCAGTAAGTTCAGTCCTCCCTCTCTAGGGTGATCTTCTAAAATAAAATACCTTAAAGGATGTATATTTAAATTTGGGGTTTAAACAAGCAGGGTAGGTCACCTGGTTCTTGACCCATAGAATCAGAAGCCCATGAAAATGGGGGGGGAAGGAAATAAAAGTTACTGAAACACAACATATAAAAAGCAGTGAGAAAAACTACAATATCTGCTGATTTCAGACAGAAGAGAACTGTCTTCTCCAAAACAATGGCTGGGTATTAGAATAAAGACATACATATGCATATATAATATATACATGGTCTCTATCTATATATTTTTTAATTTATTTATTTTAATTTGTGGCTTACATTAGAAGGTTTGGGGTATCTTAAAAGAAGGCAAGGATCTGTTACCACCTGTATAATAAACAAATATTAAGATGCTATAATTACAAAATAAACAAGAGAGTTTGACAAAGCAGATTATGATAACAAAAAGAGAATAGATAGAAAGCTTACCCCTATCCTGGGCTCACTTACAAAACTCCAGCAGAGCAGACATCCAGAAGAGATCATTTCCCCCTGGTAGCCAGCTCTTAAATAGGTCTAGGAGGCTCCACCCCTTCCTGCAGCACAGGTGAATTGCCTTCACCTGTGCTCCTCTGACTGACTCATTGCTCACCTCAGGTGATCAGTCAGAGGTTCAGACCGTGACTCAGCAGTTCCCATACACTACCCTTCTAAATAGATTGATAGTTATTTAAAAAGAAAAACAGACAAATAAAATATTAACAAACGTTTGAAACCCAAATCTGACCAAAATATTCTGATTTTATTCTTAAGTTATCATTTCTGCATTACTGAAATTAATTTGAAAGATATAATAGCATAACACCTAAGCACCAACACAGATGTGACAAAGTAGTTTCATCTCATTGTATCAGATTTAGGTTTTCACCTAACTGTTTCATGAAAGCCTGTTATGATGCAAAATTGTTTAGAGATAATGAAATCAGAATTAAGCTCCTAACACAATGTCTTACATTTACTAAGCCAGTGTTCTTCCTTGTGCTTTTAAATAAAAGAAAAAAAAAAAACACCTGAAGAGGTACATCTTCAATGAGTACGTACATTTTAGATATATTTGATTTACTCAATTTGTTTTAAGTTGAAGACTGGAAAGGAATCTTTGACAAAACTGTCATCTTTAAAATACAGTAATATTTCATTTTCTCCTTTCTACACTATTTAGAATGTCTGGAACTAAAATACTTCCACCAGCCACTGTATCCAATTTTTCAGAGCTGTCACTTCCTAGCAAATCTATTCAAGTAAAACAAAGTGTCAGAAAACAGAAAACATAATACAAAATTACTTCTATACCTCTTTGCAGGATTATTTGGATTCAAGCACAAAAAAAGCAAGAACACATTAAAATCTGAAAGTAGAATTTAGCAAACTCTTATAAATCCATAAATCCGGCACTCTCACAACTAGTTTCCAAATGGCTAGAATTAACACACTGTTTCTTTGACCAAGCTGACTTTTTCTGTCCAGAAATCATAATAGACACAATCCAATCAAACAACAATAAAAATGTTGTTTTAATATAAACTACTCCAGGTGATTAAGTTAGTAAACCTAGCACTCCACTTGAACAACAGTAAAATGTAAAATAATCTTTTCTAACTGCCTCTTTCACAAGTTTGGTTAGTATACTTCCCCCCACATCATCATCTGATGACCTGCAAGGTGAAACCAAATTGCTGCAGTTTTCCACTGATGGATATACACGCTAGCATGCAAATTGAAAGGAGAACAGACATTACATGAAATATAAATAAAATCCGTAAGTTGACATGAACAATAAAAATTAAGATTTTAACCTAGGACTCCGGTTACACTTTACAGATAGAGGAAAAAAAAAGCAAGCATTAAAAAAAATATATATATATTTCTCTTTATGTACTTCACTCTGAAAGTAATGCCTCCTATTTATTTCCATGGAAAGTGCTACAGATACAAAGAGCACAATAACATGATTAAATAGAGGAAATTCTGAGCTACAAAACTCTGCTTTTCAAAACAGCCACCACTAGTAGCTGTGCATTTTCTCCAACAGTGAACAGCCCACATTCTACACTTGTAACAATCTGCACCATTAGACGTGACCCATCATCACCTCTGACAGTGACTGTTGCCCCTGTTGAAATGCACCACCCACCTCCTCATTGTGCTTGCATCTACTGCTTTGTCCCCATAAACGTTCAGCAAGCATCAATGAATACCTGTGGGTGCAATTTGTTCCCACATTTTCACTTCATCCACACTACCATGTCAGATGCCATTTTGTCAGACTGCCCCTCTGCCGCCATCTGTCACATGGCATCAAAATGTAATGGAATACTGCTGGGAAAGCTCAGCTTCTACTCCCATACCACCAACATCTGCCTCTGACATCATGGACCACCATCATAATATAGTAGGCATTACTTTCAGAGCCATCCTCATTGAATTAATTTTAAGTTCTGGATGTCAAGAGCTTTTACAGACAACAGTCTGCAGGATGTTGTAAAAAGTCAGTAGATATTCTTTTTCACGTGATGAATTTTTTTTTTTTTTATGAAAGATTTTAATTTTTGCATCTTGCAAATTTACGTGTGGAATTATGTAAGACTGCAGCAACTACCACTGCTTCAGAAAACCTGTCATGTTACAGGAAAGCCAGTACTTCTTTTTGTGTACAATTCAAATCTCAATTCCCCGATGGCCCGTTAACACCAAATATGTCACCTTTTAACACTGCAGAATCAATACGCTGGATTGTCATGGTACCCTGATGGGCTACTGAGCTTCTGTATACATTTATTAGACAAAGATTTTATATTACTTCAGAGAAGAAATGTGTCAAGTTAAAATCAATTTCCAGCTTCTTCCTAAGCACAAAATAGTCTTGGATACATAAAAGTTTTTTCAAATTACTTTCAGTCAAGCACAGGAACTACAGAATGAAGGTCAAAGTAATTTAGACATCTTCTAAGGCAGGACACTTGTATGCACATACTGTTACAAATCCCACCCCTCATTTTCAAAGTATCTTCTTTGTTTTGGCAGCTCTTTCTTACTGAGATCATCACCCACCAGGGCCTTGTTGAGACCTTGTTTCACGAAAGTATAAGAAGAATACAAATATTAAATAACATAAATATTCTCGTATAATGAAACTGTAACATCCAAAAGCCTAAGTACACAAAGCTCTTCTAAAGGTTACTTCATCTCACAGGACTATTTAAGCATGCGTGCAATTAAAAGGAAGTGCAGTGCAATAGCTATAAACTGATGAAAAGTACAGCAATAATAGCAGAGTGGCACAATCCTAGGCTGCAGCAAATAAGAACAAGCTCAAATACTGCAGTCATAGACACAGAAACAAAGGAAGAAAATGTGATTACCTTTAGAAAGCCTAAGGTAAACAGCTCCAGCAAGATATCCTCACCTCCACTACCAACCCTTAAATGAGGTCTGGGAAGGTGTGGATCCTGGCTCCACCCCTTCTGGTCATGCATGCACCTGAACTCCCCTGGATTGGCCCTGCCTTCCTACCAGGCACTCAATCACTGTTTCAGGTCATTCAGGACTTAGTATTTCCACTACAGGAAATTCATAACAATTTTGTGCATTTTTAAAATGCATCTGTAGCACATTTTGAAGAAGTCAAGAAGCTCAAGACAATCTGAAGACCAAACAAAACCATCAGTAATATTCTCATAATTAATTCTTCAAAAATATTTTTAGAATCCAAGACACTAAGTATTATTTCTCCATTGCCTTGTGGAGATGGAACAATCAATAGTAGCCAATGCAATTTCCACAGTATGTTTAGCAGAGAAAGCAACAGAACAACAAAATTAAAACTCTGAGTTATGTTCAGCTAACAGAATACATAATACCCTTCTTCTTTAATCTCTGGATTTCAAAACCATGTCTGCTTTTTTTTTTTTTTTTTTTTTTTTTTTTCTTCTTTCTTTTCAAATCTTGTATGTCCAAAATCACAGACAGAAAAATGTACTCCAGGCTTCAGTATATAGAATTTAAGATTTGAGCTTGATCACTTCAGTAATTCTAATAGAAATGGGTAAGGTGGTGTTCTACAAAACTGCTGCCTGCAAGAAAAGGAGCCCATATTATAGCCTAGACTTCCAAAAACCTTTTGCAAGCCTGTATTGTTAAAGAAAAACATAACTGCATCATATACAGGTTGGTATCAGTTCAGTTTTGTGATGCAGCATTAATTTAATTTAAATTGAAATTATTAAAATTATTAAAATTAAAGAAACACATAAGTTGAAGTTGACTTATGCGTTATCAAAATAATCAGCCAAAGTATTAACGCCAAATCTAGTTTCCATTTTCATCTTTTGTGACTTTCATGAGTTTCCTATATTTGTAACTACCTCTATAGAAAATTATATAGAATATATTTTCCTCTTAATAATAAAGTGATAATTCTAGGATTGAAAACAAAGAAGCAATTTATTGCATTCCAAAGAATACAAAGAAGAAAAAGAAACAGTATGTTTCCTTAAAATACATTAATACTTAAATCCATAAAATAAATGTTTACAAATCCAAACAAAAATCAGAACTATCTTCACTCAAAGGCAAATGGACAACACAGATTAGCATCTAAAAATAAGTGATAAACCAGAATTAAGACTGGATTGTTAAAAGTTTCAGTTTTCTATTAATTGAATATACTCTCTTTTAGACTACAGCAAATGACTGCTTTAAAAACATTATTCTTCAATACTTTTCACTCCTGTGACATAAATATATGTGAAAAAAATATTACTATCAATACTGAAGTTGCTATAACCTCTTGCAGAGAAACAATTGTATGAAAAACCTTTAAAATGACCTAAGGTAGTAGTACATGCAGTGTTTCTCACAAATACTGGCAAACTACATACTTTGTTTCCACTCCTTTTTTTTTATTATTATTTCAATTAAAATATGTAGCATCTCATGATATTTACACTTATACCTACATTAAATACAAAATAGAATGATTTTCAACTCCTTTCCAACATAACTAAATTGAGGGAATTATCAGCCGGCCATCACAATAATACACCAGCAAATTTATCAATGAAAAAAGCTGGCTCAAAAGAGGCAACACTGCCATTTCACCCTGTGAAATCAATGCATTCCACCTCAGAAGTTGTTATCGTACATACCCTGCTCTCCTCTCCTTTCTATCAAAGAAATCCAGAACAAATAAAGAAAAATAGGAAAAAAAAGACGGAAAGAAGAAAGGAAGGGAGGGAGGAAAACACTGAATATTGTTTATACATGATGCAGTAAAAAATGAAAATTTCAAACAGACTTGCCAATCTCCTTCTGAATAGTGAGCTTCAGCTTTAACTAGTCATGCAAATAATATGATGGGGGATGGGAAAAAGAAAGGAAAAAAACACAGGAAGACTCCTGAGAATATGGATCCCCGTGTTTTGCCCCTTGTGAAGCCTTCTGTACAGTAGATTTTCATTACTGCCACTTCCACTGGTTGCTTTAATATTTTCTATGACGTCTCTTACCGACTTACTGGTGTATCTCAGTAGACGTTACTGTGCTTAGTTTTAAGTCTCAGGGGAGCTAGGATACTTTTGTCAATTAGAAATAAGCAAGTTGCTTAATTAACACACTCTTTTCATTAATGGTTTAAACCTAAGCTGACAAAGAATCTTTGCTGCAAACCACAAACAAAGAAAGGAGTACTAATTAACATCCTTATGTTTCTAAAGGGATAGTTTCTTTCAGCACTCAAGGGATACTTTGAACTCTGTAGAGAATCCCCGGTACTTTGCCCCTTCGAACTTTATAGCTGTCCCACTCAGAAAAAAATAAACAAAACAAAACAAACAAAAAGGAAAAAAAAAAACCAAAAACAAAAACAAACAAAAACAAACAAAAAAAAAACACAAAAAAACAAACAACCATCAATAAAAACCACAAAGCCTAAAGATTTTGGACACTTCCCATTTATATTTAAGCTTGCATAAAATCAGAGGTTCAAAAAATCTTCAGATCAGACTATTATTTTTTTTATATAACTTTGACAACATATTCATACATATGTCCAAAATCAAGGCTGCAGAACTGTTTCCACTTCCTGCTTGAATACATCAGATCCGGATGGGCTTATAGGATCTAACTAAATGCTTACAATATAATTCAAAGTGATATGCAAACCATTGCAATCTACATACTAGTCATTACATGAGAGGTAAATTAACACAGCTGGCAAGAAAAAAGGTAATTCCTTGAACTAGGCAGTGATTGCCTATCAGCCAAGGCACACAGAAATGCCTGTTCTACAGCTACAAACATTTCACCTCTTTGTTCATTCAGAAGTACTTTGTGCGTTGTATTGCGTGAGCATTTTCTTAAAATCAACTGGCCAAACTAAAAAGTAACAGGCAAAGGAATCGAACTGATGTGAGTTTGAATTGAGGGTTTCTGATGCAAGACAAAGTGTTTATTTCCCTGAGACAGCTAGAAGCAATCTTTGCTTAAGCTGTCCAACTTACTGTCCTCTCAAATTACTTCCACACTCGGAAGAGCAACACTTTTTAGGAGGCAGCTGAAAACTGTTGCAGTTTACAGTCTGGTATAATAAGGCAAAAGAGCCCTGATTCTTCAGCACTCAGGCTGCAACTTGCACTGATTCAATAACTGCTGTGTGAGCAATCATATAGCACAGAAATGGCAAAGGGACAGATAGCCATGAGTAGTGTCATAAAGTCTGACATTCATCAGATCTCTAACACTGAGCAGGTATAAAGTACCTGTCAATTTATTGTGTCTGGAGGAAGTAGAAGTAGTATTACCCTACTTTAATATCCCTTATACCCGGTTGCATTTGGCCACCTCTAAATTTCATACAGAGTCCAACAGAATGACAACAGAAGTTCTGGCACTTGCTAGAGCTAGGGCTCAAAGTATCAGCCATTCAAACTTCCTTCATCTTTCTTTCTTGGTAGTGTCATATCTCCTTAATCTGCTCTACTTACACATTTATTTATAAACTAGCCAGGAAACTGAGAAACACCCTTTTTTCCCTTTATTCTACGAGATTAAACTTATGTACTTCCTTTCAGAACATGTATTCAGTTTCAGAGCTAATTTCAAGTTTTTTGTCATAATGCTAAGGATTTATTCTTTATGATTTAGTCAGGTCTAAAGTTCTACATGTCCGTCTATCATCCATAACTAAAACCAGACAAAATTAGGTAGACTACTGTCACAAAGAAATGAGAACCAAATAACTCTGCACCACAAAAATTGATATGTACTCAATAATGGACCAGAACTTGAATAGAATAGAATAGAATAGAATAGAATAGAATAGAATAGAATAGAATCATAAGGTTGGAAAGGGCATATAAGATCATCTAGTCCAACCATCTGACTAATAAATCAGACATATTACAAAAGAGAATAAAGAGATTTGCAAAGATTTGTTTTTAATATTTATTTATAATTCTTCAGTGAAAAAAATACGTGCATATATTTATGTACTCATTCTCTTCTAGGACTAGCATTTTGGTGAAATTGTTGATAATTTCAATGATGGCATTTCAATTCATTGTTTCTAGACACAAAATTCCAACATCTTCCGCTGTGCGCATCAGAATAAACTCTAAGGAAATATCATGGTAACAATACTGTCAATTATACTCAAACATGCAATATCCAGAGATCCAGAAGTATACTGAAATCCACTGATCCAAAGATTTCACAGTTTCTTGTTTCATGATTCATTGAACGGCATATGAATAAACAAGGGAGAGAGGAACAAATAGAAGTGAATTGGGACAAGCTCTGGAACTCTAACAGGCAGCTGGGCTTCTGCCAGGAGACTGCACTTGCCTTTTTATACTCCCAAAGAAACAGCTCCAGCATACTGAACTGCTTTTCCATCTAACAAAAAGAAGCAATTTTTACATCCCCAGACTGAAAATTTGAATTAATCCCAGGTTCAATAAGGCAAATTCCTTAAAATCTAATCCTTATTTAAGGTAGTGTCCCAGATATTTATTTATTTATTTATTTATTTATTTATTTATTTATTTATTTATTTCATGTTGTAAATACATTCTATTAGGTAGAAAATATTCACTGTGAGATTTCCTGGAAGAAAATCGTCTCCCCATGGGATACAATGAGGCTGAGTGGTACAGCCCTCTGGAGTAAATATTTCTTCTTCCAAGTATTTTTTTCTTTTCAGTGCTCACATTCAAACAATTAACACGATATGGTCTAGCCTGTAGGAGTTATCTTTAGAGGCACTAATCATTCATTATTTCTCACTGACTGTAGTGTCTTTACTTATCCATCTGAAAATTTTAACACTTTAGCAGAACACATTTCATACACTTTTTTTGTGACATGCAATTTAAATTTATTTTCTATTTCCTAATTATCTGACTTTTGCTCTGAATTTTATCTTATATGCAAAAAAAAAAAAAAAAAATTAAAAAGAAAAAGAATAATTAAAAAAAAAAAAAAAAAAGACACAAGTAAATGATCCAAATAAGGAAAAGAACAAACTGAACATTTTTTTCTCTCTCAAAATAGTATTTATTTTGGGCTTTGAATTTCTCCTACTGGCTGGCCATTTTAATTTAACTCCCCTCCCTGATTTGCAAATATTCCATTATAATAAAACCGGACAGGTTGTGCAATCAAATGGAATAAAAGTATTCTATGTAAACACTGATAGAAGCATAAGAAAAAGAAAGTGAAAAAGGTAAATAACATCGAAAATGTTCATTATGAAAAACATGAGAAAATCTTTGGGTATTTTATCCTAAAGAAATAAAGTAGGGATTTTTCTTGTTTCTTTGAACAAATCATCTATGCATTATTTCAATAAGTAATGAAATGTAAACTCAAAAGTTCAGCTCTGTTAAAAAAATGCAGACTAAATTAATACAGTAGTTTTCATTTTTGTATATCAAATTGAAGCTATTTTTCAAGAGACATTGTATAAGTGGAACTTGAAAAATTAAGTATATTCAATGAGAATTTTTCTATTGTTGATCAAAAAAATTAAAGCCAGATTTTTCCACAGGAGTTGGTTTGTTGTTTTTCCTATTTCTTTTCATTTTCATGTTTAGTTTTCATGCATACATGAATTAAGACCTCATTTTGCCAAAGGTTTCAATCCAATAGCAAGCTCATGATAAGTAAACCAATATGCTGATCACACAAGTATGTACCTACAAGACTGCAGTGTCAATACAGCATTGCTCCTTATCTTGAAATATCTTTTCCTTTGTTTCTTTGAACAGCTTTTTTAAAGCGGCTTCAGACACATTTTTACTTGCTACTGCCATTTTCTGCTTCAAAGAGTTTTAAAGGATAACAAAGGCAGATGATGGATTGAACAACAAAACAAGAATGTTGGGGGAATAAAATGGTATAACTCTCTTGTTCCTCTTTTCTCTATCAGTAAAAGACTAAAAAAATTGCAAATTCATTAAGATTCCTCCTTAAAACCAATCAAAAGGTTGCGAAGGGTAGGAGTGAAAAAATAATATAAAAATATTCTTTTTTCTCCAGAAATGAGAACAGAGTGAGAAAACTCACAAGTCATGGGGAAAAAAAAAAATCATTAATCATTCCACTACACAATGTCAAACAAAAAGGAAAGACTTGCACTAATTGTGATAATAGCAATGACGTGTCTGCCTTCACAGGAAGAAACTAGAATTGCTACAGCTAACTTACTCCATTCCTGCTTTCCTAACTTCAGGAAGAAGAGCAGAACAAAATATATGTATTTAATTAGGAAGTTTAGACAACTAAATTAACAGCTGCTACACAAACTATCAGCTATCCTCTACAGTAACATTCCTATTGACTTAGTATTTCAAGAGACAAAAGCCCTCAAGGTAATTCATACAAAAAAAAAAAAAAAAGGTTGCATTGGCAGAAAAAAATAAGTCTGAAGTAATAAAGTAATAAAAATAGATTGTATAGAACCAGTAAGCATTCTATTCTGGACTGCAACATCAGGCCAATCTCTTTGATTGCCAAACCTGGCAAAAGATCAATGCTTCTCTGTATCTGATTTACAGGTAGGGCTACGATGTAGAGTCTGGTGTGACTGGACCAAGCAGATAATGGAACAAGTTTACTTCAAGCAATAGTAAACTGGTTATCTAAGCTTGGTTGTGTGCCTTTGCAATAACCCAGGAGTCAAATACTTTTACGACTTTTTTGAATTCCATATTATTCTTAATACCTATAACAACTGGATATTTTGATATATTCCTGTTTATGGTATGACTACAACATTACCAATGCCTTCAGCATGTGGTAATGGTCTCTATGTCTGGTAAATATTTCTCAGAATTGCAAAATCACCACACAATTCTCCAAACTGTCCAGGTCCCACTGAATGGCAGCAAAGCCTTCAGGTGTGTCAGCTATTCCTCCCAGCTTCATATCATCAGCAAACTTGCTGAGAATGTACTCTAATTTAATGTCCTTCCTTCTATTGTGTTGCTCAAAACTGCACACAGTTCTCAAGATTAGACCACAGCAGCACAGAGCAAAGTGGGACAATCTCCCTCCTTGCCCAGCTGGTAGTGCTGGGCCTGATGCAACCCAGTTGGCCCAGTTACTTGCCAGCGCATGCCACTGACTCATATTAAACTTGCCATCAACCCAAACCTCCAGATCCCTTTCTTCTTATCTGTACATATACCCATCTAGAAGCTCAAGCAAAATAATTGAGATACACTGATAAATCAGAAAGAATCCAGGGGACAGCCACCACAAAAAGTCCATGAAACATTAACCAGCTGTCCTGCTGCTAGCTTATTCAAAAGTATCAAAAGGACTAATAACGTTTCCTGGAATGTTATAAAAGGATAAAAACTTTTTTTTTTTCCCATTTGCATTAGGATAAGTCAAAATGAAACCACTTGAGGCCTTGCTTCAACATTACCATTTCAACAGATCTGATTTCAGTAGTCACCACCTTCTTCAAACCATCTCATTGACTTCCTAATTTCTCTCCTGCCTGCTGAATGCTCTGCAACGCTCAAATTCATTTCTTTCAGTCAAATGTTTCTGTGAAAAGTTTCTTCTGTTTTTCAAGTACTTCAAGCACATAAAAATAAGTGGAGGTGTCCTCCAGATGTAGAGAAGGCTTGAGCAGTTAGGGACAAGGGTGAAGGACTCTTAAACAGCACAAAGAATCACAGTAGTACCAAAGCTTTTAGGAAAAAACAAACAAAAAAAACAACAACAACAAAACCATTTTCATAGTAACTGTAAAATACTTCTACCTGGGTAAGCAGCGAACGTTCCTTTATGAATGATTTTTAAAATTTTACATGCAAGATAAGTATGAAATCCGTTCTAATACTATCTTTTTCTCCTACCACAAGGTCTGCAACCTTTGCTTAGACAAAAATATCCAGCAAGTAATGTGCTGTACCTGTCAGGCTCACTCTAATTCCACAGTCAGAGCAATGTATGAACTTTTTCACAGAAAAAGTTTTGCAAAAAATTTTCATTACCTTCAATTAAATTAACAAAAAAGTGGAGCTAAAACAATGTAGAGGAGACATTTATTAAGGAAATCAAACATAAAAAGCCAACATTCCGCATTTTCTTAATATTATCTGTTTGACTAGCTTCTTCCTCTTCTTCGTTTTAGGTAATGTCAACATAAACAGAACAGATATTTGTTTCTTCTCACCTGTGACTTCCTTTAAGTTACTGGTTTAACTGGCAAACCTCTCATAGGTAATAATTATAGCCTGATGGAAAACAGTCCAACTACGAATTTTTTTCTTTATTACCCTTTCAATATAGATGTCCATTTACTCTACCAGCCCTATGATTTGCCGCAGTGACTAATATAGTTTTCAGCCAGCCATTTTGCTTGAAAATCTATTTTACAAATATATTAAATATTCATAACATGCCATTTAAGAATACATCCCCTCAAATAAGCAGTTCTTTCCAAAGCCCTCCTGTGTGAAGCATAACTAGACTATTACTTTTACACTTAATTTGTTGCAATGACTTACAATTAATATTGATTAGCCTCCAAAGGCAGGCATTGCAATCATCAGAACAATGCTACAACACACAATTTCTCACAACCGTTAAAACAGTGACCATCTAGCATAGTACTCAGCTAAAACCTAACCACTTATTTCATTTTCTTCAGACCAATTTCTACATCAAAGATCACTTTGAAATTTCTACCTAGGACAAGAAGGATGCTGTTCTAGGCTAAAAGGTTATTGTCCCCAGTTCTTACCAAATGGTTCTCCCTACTCTTTCCCATCGGAGGTATGCAATTCCTCACATTTGTCAAAGAACCATGTATGCAACTAACTCTTAACCCTGTCCTGTCAAAATGGCTTTGTTTAAATATATGTATATATATTTCTTTTTTAAGTGTTTCAGCTAAACTGAAACTGCTTGTCAGAATGCATCTTAAATGTCATTTATCTTTAAATTTGGGAATTAGAAGCTTCTGCTTACAATGACAAGCAATGATAATCAATTTATGCTTCCCAAATGATTCCCCAGGCTCTCTTAATCTTCAAGAACTGAAAAAGAGAACATTTGAAGGTAAACAACCTACTTCTTCTCTACTAGATCAAATATTCATGTTACAAAATACCATGCTGTCTTCTAAAGTTAGCCTCATCAAAGGTTGTGGAGGGCATTCTGACGTATTAAGAAATCATCATGCTGGCTGTCTAGAACAGTGTAGAGTATGCTGTAGCCTTTTCTTTATCATACTTCTGTATGATTGTAACATTTTTCTCTGTATGATTGTAACATTTTTCTCTGTCTAACTTTATGTTATCCAGAAGCCTTCAGGAACTCAGTTAAAAAAGATTATATCACAAAGTTTGATATGATTTGACATTTGATGTAACTTTAGAAATAGCTATTTACAAATGTTTTTCAATATAACATTATAATTACTAGCACTGAGTACATCAGAAAAAAATATACTAGTTAATACAAATGGAAAAAAAAAGAATGAAAAGAAAGATTTTGCTAAGTTTCTTTTGCTTAATTTTCTCTGTGTTCATGTAACATTTAAATAGGTGCGGTAAGGTGGCTTCTGGTCAACATTAAGATTTCCACCCATCTTCATAATTCAGCCAACACTAGGATCTGAGACAGATTCATCGTTCTGTATCTTGTGCTCTGCACTGCCTTGCGACACAAGCTAAATAGTGCTGATAACACACTAAAAACACTTTGGGCTGATGGGATTGCACAGCAATTAAGCTGTTTATTTTCCAACTCTGCCAGAAAGCAGTTTGGGGACGAGCGAGAAATTAGAATGTGGCAAAGAATGGATAGTTGACCCAAACTAACCAGTGGGATATTTTCCATACTACATGACAGTGTACTTGGCACTAAAAGTTTAAAGAAAATTAGGTAAGGAGGGAGTAAATATCTGGTTAGGTCTTTGTCTTTGTAATGACCTTTATGCATGATGAGCTCCTGTTTTTCAGGAAGTGGCTGGGCAGTTGCTTACCAATGGAAAGTAGTAAAGGAACTCCATATTTTGTTTTGCTTGAGTGAGCAACGTTTCCCTCAGCTTTAAACTCTTTTTATCTTGATCCACATGTCTTTGCATTCCATTTTCTCCCCTTACTGTGAGAGAAGGGAGTGAGTAAGTGTGGGGGTGTTTGGCTGTTGTCTGATGTCAGTCCGTATACTTGCTAAAAATCACTGTTTTTAAAATCTTACATAATTCACACAACAGTATTGTCATGTAACCTTCATCCTTCATATCCAGAGAATACCCTGGTCTCCCAAGATTTATTTTTTAAGACTAGCAGCTCCTACAATGCATTGGAGTTCTGTTTTTGTTAAGAGATTGTATTTTAGTACCTTTAATTCATAATTCTAGAAAGTAGAAAACCTCTCAGATTCCAAACAATCTGAAATACATTACTACATATTTTCCAAAAGAGAAGGAATGAAGTAATAAATTTGTGCTCATATCACCACTGCAGTTGCTATACAGCAGCCATCTTCCCGGACTTTTGAGTATGACTTACAAATACAAAAGTTCGTCCTGTTGTGATTTCAAAACATATTCTAATGAACTATATGGAAAGCTAGTACCTCATACACACTTGATACATATTTTTCAAAGCATTGCCAGCTGTTTTGATCAGTCCCAAACACTTAAATAGTTAATAAAGACTGATACCAAAAGTATTTGAACATAAGCAACATGGGCCTTGGAATGGAATGCCACAGTAGTCTCGCTGGACTGTTTTATGTAGCTAAAATAATCCATATTTAATGTATTTCTTTTTTGAGCTACATGTCATAGAATCATAGAACCGCCAAGGTTGGACAAGATCTCCAAGATGATCCAGTCCAGATATCTACCTATCGCCAATATAATCCCACTAAAACATGTCCCTTAGTAACACATCTAAGCATTTCCTGAACACCTTCAGGGACGGTGACTCAATCACTTCCGTGGTTGGCCCATTCCAGCACTGGACTCCTCTTTCAGAGAAGATATTTTTCCTAACATCCAACCTGAACATCCCCTACCACAACTTGAGGCCATTCTTTCTATCATTTCATTCTATCACTACTTACAAAGGAGAAGAAGCCAACCCACACCTCACCACAGCCTCCTTTCACACTGTAGTAGAGAGCAATAAGGTCTCCCATGAGCCTCCTCTAGACCATGTAACTCAGTTCTACATCTATCCCTTTCTTGAAGACCTCCAGAGACAGTGACTCCATCACTTCCCTGAGCAGCTTGTTCCAATGCCTCATCACTATGAGAAGAAATTTTTCCTATTATCAAACCTGAAACTCCCATGGCGCAACTTGAAGCCATTTGCCATATCACTGTTACGTTGGAGAAGATGTCAATCTCCATGTCATTACAACCTCCTCTCAGGCAGTTGCAGAGAGAGAGGTGGTCCCCGCTGAGCCTCTTCTTCTCCAGAATAAGCAATCCTAGCTCCCTCAGACAGTCCTCATAAAACTTGTGTTTAGTAGGCATGCTGGTGATGGATTGACAGTATCAAAATAAAATTCTAATCCGGTATTGTAGGACACAGAAAAAAGGTTACCCTCAAGTAGACATTATGAGAGAATAAATGCTGAAACTGCAATGAGTAATATACTGACTTCTCTGTCATTCTCTGGAAACATGATAACTTACGGAGACTCTGCTGACATTTGTAACTCCTTATCACAGATACTGAATTAGCTGTTCTCCTCTACTGAACTTTGCCTATTGGGATTATGGGAGAAGAATGGGATACTCCTGAGTATATCGCAGTGAATTTCAATCACTTCCGAAAGTCAGTAGACAGATGCTTGCATAAGGTACTTAGTCCCCGATCACTTTCACAGTAGATGAATGAAATGGTTATACAGTTACAGGATTTGCTAGGATCACTCCATCTATAGGGCATTGAGACTGTGCTACAAGCAACAAATGAAAAGCAGTAATCAGTCAGTGCATAAAATCCACAGCAGAATTTGTAGCTCTGTATTCTATACTGTGGCAGGTTCTCTTTCCTAAAAATAAAACAAAGTTAACTTTTTTTTTTAAAAGGGAGTGTGAGTGGCATAAACATGTTGGTTCTGCAGACCATTGTATACCTGCAAAAATCACTTCAATAAAATATTATTGTATCAATGATGTTAAATACAATCATAAAAGCACTAATGCTACAAACCCTTTCCAGTTCCCATTCTGTCCTCTGAAACATTTCTCATGTCTCTTCTCAATCTACAATAATTTAAATTCTGTTTTCATATCAATATTTTTATTTACAATAAAAGATTTAAAATACTTTAATATTTAAAAAAAGAAATCATGTTAAAAGTTAAAAAAATACAGGATACAATATGTATATAGATAGGCAAATCTATAAAAGGACACAATAATAAACATATACATATACAGATTTTTTTCTATAATGCCAACAGTTTCAGTTGAAGGATTATAGTAAAACAAATGCAGACTAGTTCACATGCATATGCAAGTGTTCAATTCCAACAGTAACTTAATATGTTAGCTAATGAAAAAAATATCTAGAGCTGCATATTTTTAATCTTTTATTCATTTTTCTTTGAAAAAATTAAATGATTGTAATGATTTATTTAATGATTAATTTAACTAAGTGTACTTACTTGTAATCATATTTAATATCAATAATTATTAATAATGCAAAAAGCATTAAAATGTAACATTACAGCATCATAATTTTTTAAGTAAACAGAATCAAACTATCAGAGCTGGCAAATGAACATTTTCAATTAGCAATGGATAAAATACATCAGTTACTGAAAAAACAGACTTTTCGGTTGTTGAAAATAATAACTAATGTTCTGGTAAACTTGAGCACAATCAGTATATTAAAAATAATAAATTTAGGCACTGTAAACATCACGTTTACCAGAATATGCAGGATTGTGCCTCATATTTGCTTTCATATCAAGTCTTTCAAATGAAATCTGTTCCCATTTGGTTTTAAAAATGGGAAACGGAAATACTGAAGAACAGATACACAGATATTTTATTTCAAACTATATTCTTTTCCAGATCAGACAAAGGTATGGAAAACCTTTTTCTAACCACTTTGACCGTTGTTTTTTGTTTGTTTGTTTTTGGTTTTAAATCTCTTTACAGATCAGCTCACTAACCTGAACAACAGAATCAGCTATATTTCAGCAATTCATTTCTCTCCAAATAGTCTTTTGTTAGAAGAGAAGTCAAGCCTGCATTAGAGCAATAACTTGGAGACAGGTACTACTAAATCTTATGAATCTTCCCCAAAATCCCCTAACTCAAGGACTAATAATGTAACAGTGATAAAACTTCTAACTATGCGTTCAGTCTGGCTCCTTGCCTGTTTTACTGTTTTATAGATGAAAAACAAAGTGGTGGCTTACAATGTTTTTGATGAGATTGGCTGTGATGTTAGAAGAATCAACTGCAGGAACTAGCTGCACATTTTATAAAATGATTTGTATCAGTCTGAGATTTATAGACCTCGAGAAATACACAGACTATGTCCAAAAAGTTTGTGAAAGCTGACCAGTAAAAGATTTACTTACATAATGTGTGAAAAATATCTAGATATACCTGTATTAGAAGAAATAATGACTAATAACTTTAAATCTGGTTACTTAAAGTCCATGTAATCCAAATGTTGTGTTATGTTGGCACAGAGAGTAAACCTACAGTTGACATGTCACATATAAGCAGTCATAGTAACAACGTGCTGATCTCCTATACAACCAGTTGATGAAATAAGACAGTTACAGCATCTGCTGTAAAAACTCAGGGTACTGAGTTGCATCTCATTGCAGCCAATACATGACTCTGTAAAGACCTCTCTGTCACAGCATCCTATTCTTCACAAAAATATATTCAATTACCTCCCACATAGCTCTCATCTGCAGCTAGGCAGATGTTTATCAAGGACGTAAGAGTCTGTATTAGTTGGAGGGACTCCCACTGAGCCATTTCTGTTACAATTCCCAGTACACCTCTATCTCCCCTTTCAGACAGCCACTGTATTCCTGTGCGCAAATATTTCCAAGTTTTTCTTTTTCCCTTGGGAAACGTATTCTTGTCATTTTCTCAGTTGAATCTCCTTGATCTAGCCCATGATTTCCTCTACCTCAAAACTGTCAGTTGTTGCTCAGAAAAGAGAGAAGAGGACATGACTTTGAATTTACAGGCACAGGCTTTGGAAACATGATTTCAGAACACTATCATTTTTCTGTTTTCAAAGTGAAAACTTCATGCACTAGAGCAATTGTGTTCCTGTTTTCACCTTATTTCCTATTTCTACAAATTATGCATTTTAAGGATGAAGATCAGTGAGATAAGCTGTTTTTATAAAGTCACAACATAAGAAACACTGCAGAAATTCTAACAAAACGTCTTATCACAAAGCCAAGATAGTTTGTTTTTATCAGACAATTTTTATCACAAATTACATTGCAAACAATCAGTGTTCATCTTATGCAAAGTAATTTTGTTTCCTTGAACTTCTCTAAATTATCTTAACAATTTCACTTTTTATTTTTAACTTTTGGTGTACAAGCATTGCTGAATATTTCTTTCCCATTCTTGTTTGCTTTCTTTCTTACTGAAGAGGTTCAATTTTAGAACATTTTCAAACTTCCTTCATAATCTTCAGCATTGACATTATGATTAAAGAAGAATTGCTGTATTACCAAATTAGATGTTGCTACCAAACAACAAAAAGCCAACAATGTTTCTTTGGCACATTTATATACAACTTCAAAGCAAACTTCATGATATAAAATTAAGCTACCCAGAATTGATTATAAGACTTCAAACCGTATTTGTTGAACAGAGGACAAAATATAAAACAGTTGTGGCTCATACATGTTTAGTTTTTCCTAACTTTCTAATATCTCAGTTTGCACTTTATTTGCTACACTTGAAAATAGAAGCAGCCAAAGCCGTGAACATTATTTATGAAATCTAAGGAATACACAAGACTTCTTTTTTCCTTAATTAGCTCTGATGTTTATTCACTGTAAGGAGTGTTTAGCATAAGGAGGACAAAGTTATGCATCAGACCCCTCTGCAAATGCTTTGCAGGTAACAGTAGCAAAACCTCCAGAAATACTGATGATGAACTCACAGCCTCTTATATCAGGACAGCACTACATCACAGCTATCAATTCCATCACTGTCACTATTTATTCAAAACAACTAAGGTAAAGAGTTAACTACCATACCACCATTAATGCAACTTAGCCATGCTGCAATAGTCAGAATGTACAGAAATAACTAAAAATATCTTTTTATAGGTCTGTACAGTCATTTTTACAGATGAAATACAACACACTTAGACAAATTGTAACAGACATCTGAAAATCTCAGTACATATGGAATCTCATCCAAATTTAGTAATCAGAAGACATCTAAGCTAGTCATCTTACTTGACCACAGGGGACAAAGCATACCTAATAAGGATGGAGTAGCTTAATTTTGGAAAGCACATTTCTCTCATTTTTTGAAGTGGCCGTACATAAGTAACTTGCACTAGATGACAACCAAGCTGAGGTGGCCTAAAGGCAAATTTGATAACAATTTTTATTTTTTTTTAATTTTTTAATCTCTTAAAAATGTGATTCTTCATTAGATTTGTATTTCTACCCCATTCTTACCTTAAGAACTAATGTAGACATAGGGATAACACAATAGTTCTACTATGTCAATCAGAATACACTCATCCAAAGGAGTTAACATAATTCTTGTCCAGTTAATTGAATTTTTTTCAGGGAATACACAATTAAACTAGTGCATGAAAGAACTGAAAACTTTACCCCTGTATCATTCGTGTGCAGAAAATATTACATTCGAGCAAAACAAGACTGTTATGCCATAATATTAGGCTTGAAAATTTACTACATTTTAAAACAATAAATGTAGGTTGCTCCAAAAGTAATACCTCCTATTTATTTTCACGGAAACTACATCAGATATAAAGAGCACAATAACACTGTTTGATAGAGAAAATTCTCAGCTACAAAACACTATTTTTAACAGTCACAGCCATTAACTATGCATTAGTTCAGCAATGAGCAAGAGCTTGCATGCTCTGCTCATAAAAATCTGCACCAGCAGAGGTGACACACTGTATCACAGCTGCTATGGTGGTGTAATTGCAAGGAAAATATTGCCCATGTAGTTCATCTCTCATCAGCCTGAACAGATGGAAGTCAGAGCATGCCAAATCTGGACAATAAAAGTAGGAGTGGCAAAACAGTTCAGCCAGAACTGGCAATGTATTCCATGGTCTTCAAACTGGCACGGGGTCAGGCATTATTGTGTTGCAAGAGAAAGGTTGAGTTCTTCTCTGACCTGACTCTGGAAGTTTAAGCCTTCAGTTTAGCCAGCATTGTGACATAGTAGCCAGAGTTGATGGTTTGTCCAGGTTGCGTCACACAGCAAAAAAATTTAATAGAATATTGGCAGGATGATTGAATCTCTAGTGCCATACCACCAACATCCACCTCTGACATTGTGAGCCAATATAATAAAATAGGAGGCATTACTTTTGGAGCAGTCCTTGTAGGTTGAGAAAGAGCATTATTTGGATGAACTTAGACATTATTATCAACCTAAAACATTAGATAGAAATTTAACTCTGAATAGAAAATGGGAAAACAATATGTATGAAACATGGCGTAAGAGATTATTATTTTACATCATTGTCTCAAAGCTTGATAGGGACACAGATGAACAAGTCCTGGGCAAGGGTTGAGAGTCCCTTTGTCTGAGGGACACAGATGGACAAGGCCAGAGGCAACCAGAGAGAGAGATAAGCTGCAGATTAATGGCCAGGAAGCGGTCTTTTGTGTGGGTCTATTTTGAGGACGATGGCCATCTCAGGAGGTGCTGCACATGACTCCTACCCAAGCGCCCACAAATGCCATGCTTGCAGAAGAAGAAGGATAAAAAGGGGACCTATAACCATGAGGTTGAGGTTTTCTGGCAACAGATTCCTCATGAAGAAGAAGAGGTTTCTGACATGAGAAGCTTCACAAACAGCCTTTCTCCCTCCTGGACTTGCTCTGCACTCTACCAGCATGTTGAAGAAAAACAAAGGTGTCTGCCATCAGATTCCTCACTACGGAATTCCTGCATGCTGACAGACTCTCCTGGGCCTGCTACCTGAGTCCTGCTGCTTCCTCCCAGACTAATTCTTAATAGTCGCCATCCTTCCCTTCCCCGTCTCCCTGATTAGGATTTATAATAAACTGGTCAGACCAGCATTTGAACTGTTGTTTCTTATTCTCACACCAGGTATACATATATTAAAAAGAACCTCCTCTCCCTCCTATAAATTGGAGTGAGACACTTGGTAGTGCACTAATACAATATTTGCAAGAAAACCAAATTTAAATCTCTCTTAAAAAGCTGAAAACTAAGCATGTCATGCAACATTGTAGTGTAAGCTTCTATAAATTCTACATGATATCAGCATCTTATCAGTGTTATTTCAAAGTATTCTACAAAAGCTACCCTAACACTTTTAAATGCTGAATATAGCAACCTTGTTTGCTTGCACTTGTCAGGATTTATGGCAGCACAGCCAAATGATGGAATCTGATACTTATGGCACTGGGACTCTGATTACCCACCTAAAGTCCAGAGTTTTTACAA
Source organism: Lagopus leucura (assembly GCF_019238085.1). Taxonomy (NCBI): domain Eukaryota; kingdom Metazoa; phylum Chordata; class Aves; order Galliformes; family Phasianidae; genus Lagopus; species Lagopus leucura. The sequence goes on from NW_024962264.1 coordinate 51,189,144, forward strand.
AATTCTGTACTCTGTAAGAACACAGTTCCCATCACTGAATTCTGTCTGAACTCATAATATCCCTCAATTGCAAAAAATGCCATTATCCACTTCTTACATATCAGCATCATACTGAGGATATATCTTGAATGAGAATGCATATCAAATGCCCATTAAAAAAAGCCTGCACTCACATAGATTTTCTCCTTCCCCCTCCACTAAATGCAAAGAAGAATATTTTATTTATTTATTTATTTTAAAGACCAACTTTGCAAAATAATGAAATCACATCAATTATATGAGTGGATTCATTTACAGGCCATCTTGGAGCCTCTATTGATAATAACTAGTCCAAGAATTTGTACTTGTATAAGCCCACAACAAAGAGTGAGACTATAATAATACTGCATCCTACAGTTATGTAATGAACTAAATTGTATTACTGGATGCTATGCACTATAGATAGTAGTTTGCAATGATTTTATTACCTCTGCTCCACAGTTTAGATGCTAACCATTTATTTTGCTTGAATTCTAACAATAGGTCATCAGTTTTTCTTTGTCTGCACCCTTCTTTTTTTTCTATGCCTGCAAAATGTCAACTGATAATTTAATAATGAACTGCCAAGAAGACAGGTAAATGTTTACCCAGAATTTTTCAGTCTGAACATCTCTTTCTTTAAAATTCTCTTTAAGTTTTGCATGATAAAACCTTAAATTCTCTTAGTCACCTCCAACTGTGAGCTAGAAACCATAAATCTATTCATAGCTTGGGTCATTAATGAGTAAATATATTCCTTCCTTTACAAAGAGCTAGCAAAAGCGTAACACTGCCTCATTTTCCCCCTTCACTGTCAATTATACACAGTCACAGAATAAGCTTCTCAAAAATCGAGCTTCCTAGCTCTTGAATTTTGCGAAAGTAGAGAGGATGGGCACTATTTCATTTGTGCTTTTTTGGAAAGAAAGACAGAGGTAACTAACATGCCCTCTGTTTATAGTTTAGATCAGCCATAGGTGTTTGCGAGAATGCTTCTCAGTTTATCTTGATTATGATTCATGGCCACAGAAATCAAACTGATTTGGAAATGTTGCATTTTTTGGTCACTATTTTAACAAATAAAAGATCTTTCTTTAGGAATAGAATCCAAAATGGCATATGGACATGTACAGCCATTCTAAGTCACAGAGAAACTCTGTAAATGAAGCTCTTTCCTTTCTTCACTGTCTTACCTGTCACCCTATGTGCACAGGCATTCAAATACTTAGAATTTTGCAGAAGAATTAAAAAAAAAAACAACTAAACTAAAAGTAACATATGTCTAAAACTTCAACACTTTCCACAATCCAGCAGAAATACTAAAATTTAAAGAATGCTTAGACTTCACATCTTGCTAACATTTTACCCCTAGCACACAGAAGTTTGTGACTTCTTATGAGAAAACTAAACTGGTTTTACAGAAATAAGGGAAACTGAAGTTAAAACCCAGAATTCTTTACACTGTCACATGAAAGGTAAGGCTAAAAATTCAGGGCATGTTAATTAAAATTACAGTACTACAGAAGAGGGGAAGGGGAGAGGGAGATGCCAGTCTCTTCTTTCTGGAAACCCGTTACAAGATGTAGAGGAACAGCATGACCTGGTGCCAGGAGAGATCCAGATTTGACATTATAAGAAATTTCTTTACTATGAGAGTGGTAAACCAGGAACAGGCTTCCTAAAGAGGTGTTTGACATCCCATGTCTGTTAGTATTCAAAAGGCAGATAATAATCCCCTCAAACACTTTAACTTTTGGTTAGCTTTAACAGTTAGTTAGATGAACTTTGAAGGCCCCTTTCAAGTGATCTATTCTATATAAGAATAAAATTCTCATGTATGTTGGTACTTTCCTTTTGATCTCTGTTCTACTTCCTATTCCAGACAGCATCACCCTCCTAAAACAGTATAGAAGATTCACTTTACTTGGCTCTCAGAATAGCTCTTAATGAAGCCAGTAAGCAAGTGACTTTCTTACGGCTCAGATGAATTTTATTCATCAGAATCTTTCAGTTTAAATTAAAAATAATAATAATAATAATAATAATAATAAAAAAAAGTTTTCATCTCAGGTTTTCTTTTTTTCAGTCTCTTAATTTTCAATATGAGGTAGCTAACCCATGACTCATGTAACAGTCCCTACAAAATCAATCCAAATATAAAACTAGGGAAAAAAAAGTAGACAATCAAAAAAGCATAGAAAGATGGAGCTTTTCTATCCATATCCCCCAGTGTTTTAAACGTGCATTGCTTTTGATGAAGAGGAAAGCAAAAGTAGAGAGCAGCATTTTTACTTGACAAAGTTCTCTCAAAACATGTTTTCAATTATTTAATAAAAGACTCAGCCAGAAACTACAATACCAGCATGATTTAAAAAATAGTTCTTCTTTCTGAGTTCAAGCAAAATTCTAGGGGGAAAAAGACAGACAGACAGAAAGAAAAAAGAACTCTAACTGCACTCATTTTCTATGAGAAAAGTCTTGCTTAAATGTTAGATCTTTCCACCGGGAGACAAAATAAATATCTGGTTTTCCAGTACAGAAATAGGAAAAAAAAAAGAAGAAAAGTGCTAGGCATAAAAATGTCCTTATTATAGCCTGAATTTCCTTTTCTCAAGATATAGTCCTTCTTCATCCTCCAGATTACATGCTTGCACCTTACACAAGGTATACATCTTAAAACTAAACAGAAATGCATTGAAGTCAATAGTCCAATTGCCTACTTATTGAACTAGACATCATACTGGCAGCACATGCCCCTTGGATCTGCAATTATTTCTTATTAATATTGCGATGAACCAGAAGATGTTAATTGCAAACTTTAAAACCTCTGCTGCATAAATAAACAAAACTGTTATCTCTACAAGAAAACTGAACATCAATCTCTATGATTATGTCAAAAATAAGAAAGACAGCAAAATGTTTTCTTCAGAGATTCCAGGGCTCTGAGACACATCCTTAGTACAAATTAGAATGACTTCGATGATATTCATAAAATGTGGGGGGAAAAAAATCAAAAAACTACCAGCTCAGTGAGAATTTTAGAAAAGATGGATTCTCTAGAACAGTAAAGATTTAAAAAATGGTGATGTTCACATTTTTAGATACGCTTTTATTTGGTCACTACCTTTATTTGGAATATTTTTTCACTGTAAAATATAGGAGGTTTTTTCTGTGGTATGTCCATGAAACATGAACAGATTCAGTGCTCAGCTTCTTTGTATTTTGTTGTCTTACAACGCACAACTTCAGAATGACGCCTAATTATTAACTGAAATCCCTGTTTAAGTCCATAAACTAAAAATGAGTTTGCTGATTTGAAACACTCCTACTACACTGAATACTACACTATCAAAATGGATGCTATATCTACATTTTCATTTATCAATGTATCAAATACCATCAAGTGGTAACTGGGGAGTATGCTTTTAGACAAATCCTCTAACTTAGAATTTAAATGCTAAGGTTACTTTAAACACTGAAGAATCCTTCCATTTTTTTAATCACAAATGTGCCATAGTATCAGCTGATCTTTTTGTAAAAGACATACCTTTATATGATTACATATTTCATTTATAGTTCTGCACAGATTCATAGTGTCCTTCAATGTACAAGTTAAAGAAATCACTAATAATGATTAAAACTGTACATTTCATAATACACAAAAAAATGTTCTCAAATAAGTGTTAGTATTAAATTAGTATTAAGGATCCTTGGAACTGGAAAAAAAAAAAAAAAAATCAGAAAAAGCAAGATGCTTTTTATGAATTTAGGGGAATTTCCTGACCATCTCTTACACTGAATTTATCAGGTTCGTTATGATAAATGGATGTTGTCATAATCTTTCATTGTCAGACTGCACTGCTGCCCTAACAGCATCTATTCTTGTAAAGCAGAACTGAAATCAAAAAGTTCAAAATTAATAGCTGTGAAATCTCAAGCACTCGTAACCATGTGTTTTTATCACTTCCATGCTGTGCAGATTGGGTACTCTTGTTATTTATTATTTGTGACAGTGAACAATTCCCACTTGCTTTAGTGAAAAAGTGAAGAGCTGTTTGCATAACTAGCAAGGTGAAAAATAGATTTCAAACTGTTGGAATCGCTTCACACGAACAACATACACAGATCAGCAGACAGCTTACTTTCAGACCTCTACAATGTGCTGACAACACAATACATTATAGCTTCCTTTTGTAAAAGCATTTCTTACAGAATGCTCTAGATTTGTGAGGAACCTGAAATGATGGAGACTTGATACGGTACAGGGGATCCTATCTACTTCAACAGTCAACTTCATCTTTAGATTGGAAAAATATAAATTCTTTTTAAAACAGTAATTTGTTTGTGGTACATGTTTACTATGTGGACTGATCCACAGGGTACTCCCTGATGCACTACAAACAACAAAACACCAAGCTATAGCATAGGAGAGCACAGTTCCTTATGCAAGACGTGGGTTGTCAGACACATTCGTCTCCCCTCTGAGCCAAACAGAAGAGAATGAGATTTTTACAGGTAAAGAATTAAGTATCAGCAGTATTTCAATCTGATATAGCAGTAACTTTTTGGAGGAGAAAATAAAAAAAAAAAATGTCTACTGTATTTTTCTTAAGATATTTTATCAATTTATTTTTATAAAAGAAATGCAGAGATAGCATCTCCAAACAGTATATATTTCAAATTAGAAAGGAAAGGTTAAAGATGGTAACTGCAACGGTATTACAAAATGTCTCCATCTGATTTAATATTAATATACAGAAAAATCTATCGTGTATCAGGACAGCAAGTAAGATTTGCCTGCGGACAACGCTGTTATCAGCACACAATTAGTTGCAGATTGGAGACACTAGCCTTAGATCTGTTCTCGTGCCAGTAATCTGTTTCCTAGTTGATTGAAATCCAACAGCTTTTGATGAAATGCTATTTATTTAGCTACAGACAATTTGATTAGATGTAAGGGTAATAACAACAAAACCAGTAATGCTCAACGTGACATCAAATGGTGTAGGTCATATTTTAATTGAGACATTTCAGTGAAGAATACATAATTATTAAATGAAGCAGGATATGTTACAAGAGAAGATTTTTATTGCAAAGTCATTTTTTTCGATTAAAAAAAAAACATTGAGAAGGCTGAAAAGTCTTTTCTACTGTCAATTACTATAAACCCAACACAAAGTATGAACTCTTAGTTCTTAATGCTAAGTCTTTCAAATCCTTGGACTTATTTCATTTATTTTTTCTCTTTGATAACAGATGGGATTTTCTTTTATCCTTACTAATTTGCAACAATAGTAGATCATGAAGTTCTATAAATACATAAAGCCTTTTAGAAACATTTGATAGAGAGACGATTTAGCCATTCCTTTCATATGCCTATAACATTAATTCTCCAGGAAGGTTACTGTACAATTTGAAGAGTTCACTATATTATATTTAATAAAGAACTAGTAAAGAAAAAATACATAAATTTAGCTTTCAAAATTCCTAGAAAGGTGCATTAATATTCAGTATTAAAAAGACCAAAATTCAATTCAATTCATTCAGCAGTGTCTGAAAGGCCAATTGAGTACAACATCCTCCAATTGCCTTGAATATCATGAGTGATAAAATATTTCACAATAAAATAGTTCACAGTAAAAAAGACAGCACCTTCTTAATTTATTCTGCACAGAGGATTTTCACTGCTGTTTAACTTTTGCTCTACATTAAAAAAAAAAAATAAAATAAAAATAAAAAAGATCCAGAATGGTAGCGACAATTCATACATAAATATTTAAAGAGCGGATGTTGCACAAAAAAAGATAGGACAAATTATGTAAGTGTTCAGTGAGAGAGAGTTCTGGAGAATACGGACAGCAACGGTTGGACAGTTCTGCAGACAGCTAACCAAGTTTCTTTCACTTCTAAACTAAACCATTTTTCATATACATGGGAAAAAAAAATACACATGCAAACAACACGAGCACTATTCTTTACAGTAAAATACAGTCAAACATATAGTCCTAATAGAATCTAAGCAGGATGAGCTATTATACCATTTCAGCAGGGAAATCAGATCAAGGGAGCTGCTAGTGTGAAGTCTGAGACTACAGAATGAAATCTTGTATCCTGGTGAAACTACTACTGCATCTCAGTGGTAGTTGTCCGTCACTCATATGAAGTTGTTAGGTATTTCAGATATGATATTCTAGTCTACTTTATATATATGGAGTAATTAACTGAGTAAATTACATGACCCAAACAACTTGCTGAAATCTCCAGAAGAAATGGTCATAGTTGAAGGCCACTAGGAAAATGGGTATTTCTCTATTTCATACCCATTAGTACCACTTTTATAGAAATGAATTAATACTTGCTCTAGAAACTGTTGAGCTTTATATTCAGAAAATTTTCCATTAAAATACAGTGATAGTTTAAGGTGCTTGATTTGCACGACCCAGAATAATACTGTCAATATGCGGTCAGAGAAGCCATTTGAATGACTTCGCTAAGTTTATATGACAGATCTAATCCAAGATCTAGGCTGAGGCTGCAGGGAGAAGCATTTAGTAACCTGTATTAGAAGAAGATATCAAGCTTTCAGAGCAATTATTCCTTATGTAGAAGAATAAATACTTTTCTTTCAAATAAATCAATTACTGTACTTCTGCAAACTTGCACTACAATTGTAACATAATTATATGCTCACGGAAAAGAATATTTTTCTGATTCAACAGAATGATGGATATCCACTCCTGCTATAACACAAGGCACATGTATGTCATTAAAACCAGTTCAGAATATGTGGATGGAAATAAGGAATTGGATTCCCCATTTAATTACTCAAATTTTATGACAACGTAATTTAACTCAGAAGAAGAGTAACGCAATGGAGAACGAGACCAAATACATGTTGAAATCAGCACAGAAATGTGAACAAAATGTGTGGCAAAATAGAGGCTTAAAGTATCACTGTGAAAATTTCAGGAGCAGGTAAAGTAACAAACACTTTACTTTCCTGTTGTTCCATCATCTATATTTACATTTCTGTCTTTCATCTTTAGAAAGCTCGTAAACTATAAAGTATTTGCTCCTGTTAAGTAGTGTTTAACAAATATATTAAACTGATCTGCATAAGAAAACAGATAGATTTCATGTGAAACACAAAGTTTGCTGTATAAAGCAGGTATGAATTTTCAGGCCAAGCCTTTCTCACGTGTTGCATTGCTAGTAGGGGGTAGCACACTGCTCCATGAATCCATACCATAACCAGCCAGGTAACCAAAGTTATCTCACCAGATATGCTCCTACTGTATCATTAGTTAGAGCAAGATCATGTTTAATGCTAGCATTATACTTTTTGAAATTTCACTAAGGTTACAGCATTCCCATGTGAGAAAGATAATGTGAGAAAGATAATTTTTTATTTGGATGTAATGTATCATCAAAATATGTTGTCCACTATTTTGCCACTCTGTTATACACACTCACTATTAAGTTAAATGAGTGAGTTTGTTACATCACATAAAAATTGATATAATGGTCTCCTGTACTTTCTTTTAAAGTAAATCAGTCTCAGAATATTATGTTATATATTTTGTTTGCAAAGGCTGATATTAGCTGTTTTGCTGGCTCTAGTAGGAGACACTTAGCAACTCTCATTTTAACCCAGTGTGAGATCAGCATCAGCCTAAATGCTCTGAAGGTGAGTTAATTGCTAACTGCTGTCAGTTTTTGATTTCTGTGAAAACAAAGTTTGTCCCAAATCAAAATAATTTGTTAAACTAACAGCAGTGTACATATGAACATGCATACATGCATGCATGTTCTACTAATAGGCACGTGTACAGTACACATGAAAACTGTGCTTAAGTCTTTATTGTATAAATATTTTCAGCCTTGCCCAAATGGGTTGCATTCACAAGGAGACCAAATAATGCTTAAATTATTTGTTTCTTTAAATAATAATTTTTTTTAAAAAAGTAATAAATTGTTGATTGGCCTCAATCTGTAGCTGCAGAAAGTGTACAAGAAGGTATCTAGGCCTTGAATCATATAGCAGCTGTGCACTTGTGTGTAGTTATTCTCAAGCTTCAAAATATCTTCAGTTACACTGAGACACACATGTTGATACCCGAATCACACCCAGAACACTGCAAAGTCTCCATCCATTCCTAAATTTCATCAGCATAATACTGAACTCAGAAAAACATTCGTACATCTCCGTGAAAATATTGTCCTGGTAAAGCACATTTTTCCAAAGGATAAGCCTCTGAAAATAAGCAATCCTGCTTCACATGGATTTGGTATCCAAAGGAAGTAGCGGCCACTTCTCCTATTTCACACTGCTCTAAGGCTGCACAGTCCTTCACAGCTATACATAGAGAGACAGAATAAATTATGGTGGTCCCTCCCTGCTCTTTTGAGTGCTACCACACAGAAAACATTTGGCACACTGCACAAAAGACACATTCCCCTAGCATCCTAGCCACAACCTCAAGTCAAGAAACTACTTTATGGAGAGCTTACAGAGGCTTCTCCATAATTATTGTACTAACACATGAATTTTTAACCTGTCAAATAACAAACGTATTGCTATTCACAATCTCACAATCCAACCATAAAGGAATTGGATCAACTAAGACAGCAAGATAAAATTCTCTCACAATTTTTAAAGACTGGAATCAGCACTTCTGCATACTTCCTCTGTGAAAGATTTTCAACATGTCATCTAGTAGTAACCTTCTGTACTTGGCCCCCTAAAAATGTGATGTTGTATTTCGAATTCTAAATCAAGTGATTTGATAAATATTATTTTTCCTAAAACTTCAGGAATGCAACTTACAAAAATATATTTCCTTCATTCAGTGACTATTTAGTTACTAGGCTGTATACTTTTCTTAAAGCATCTAATATTCTTTGTGCCATTTGTGAGTAAATTTTAGTTTTACTGTAGTATTTAGAATACTTCAGTATGCTTTTGGAGTTATGCTGCAGCACTTTATATGTTAATAATTCCAAAACTGCTATGTTGTGTTGCCAAAATGAGAGGACTGTTGTATAGGTAAACAATATGTTGTATAGTAAACTATATATATATATTATATATATATATATCCCTTCATATACCAGTCAGTTACAAACATAATGAGCATACTGGTTTTGTTCAAACTTCTACAACTCAGAACATTTTCTCTTCAATTTTGCACGAAAAAAATAGTAAAAGTAGAGTGGATTCTCCAGGTTGTTAATATATTTTATTTATTAAACCTACTCCTGTTTTTGAAAACAATCAAAATTTGCTTTTAACTGTTGTTGTGCAGCTTGAACAAGCAAGAGACAAGTGAGCAAAGAATTCATGTGAAGCAGAGTTTATAGGACACGCACACACCACTTAGGAACTTATCCAATTGGTGCTTAACTGTAACTGTATTTTGAGATTTTGTCATCTGTTCATGACCTGCAATTTTCTCTCTATTTTCTTTAATGCCAGTGCTAAATATTTGAACTGTCCTTTGTCATTTCTATTGCTGCAAATCACATTTTTGATGCCCCAACTAACCTTAGTTACTTAGTATCTCCAGTATTAACACATTTTGTAATCCACAATAGCAAAGTAAGTGACCTCAGAAAGTCTCTGTTGCTCCGAGCATGTGGAAGACAGTAAGTCAGCTGTGGCATACTGTGTACATATTCTCTTCCTTCTCTTCTGAGATTTGTTTAAACAGAAGAAAACACTCAGACAGATTCTACATATAACTTTCTCTCTTATTCTGTTTTATTCAGACCTTATATTTGCAAATTATTTTTACTTACATTTAACTAATCTTTAAAAATTTCAAACTGTGTAGTAGTATAAATAAGGCAAAATGTGAAAGAATACGGGGTACAGGCAATTATTTGTTTTTACTATTTACTTGACATTTTGTCGGATAGAAAGCTAAGGCAAACTAGAACTGAATTCTGTGAAACCAACTGAAAGACAATAACTAAGATTATTTTTAATAACACTATTTAAATGCTCTTCTTACAGTGCTACTGGGCTTTGCAGAAGGCATTGTTTTAAAACAATTTGAACTGCATAATCCCTGTTATCAAATACTTGTCATTAAATTGCAGAGTCAATAAAGTTGACACATACCTATCCCAGCATCAGAGTTTTCTTTTATAACCTTGATTAAAAAAAAAAAAAAAAAGAAAGAAATAATGCAAATTTATATACAAGAATAATAAGAAAAGGTTTTCTTTTGATTCTGGATAGTAACTTATGGTCTCTATTTTTTGTTGTTGTTGTTGTTTTAATTACTGATGAAAATAAATATATAGTACAAGCTAGCAAAGTCCAAAATCGGATAAAGCAAAGATAACAAATCTCCTTTTCTAGGAAAGGGAAAATACAGAAATAGCATCTACCGAGCACACAGGATATAAACCCCTAAAACTACCATTAAAAAATGGATAAAAGTAGAAAATAAATTGCATTGATTATATTACACACAGTCTAAGACTGAAAAGAAATGAAATTATTTCGTAGCTTTAAAAATTTATAAATAATTTTTGGAAGCAGAGTTGTTAAACCGACCAGAAAACCAACCTGCTAAGAACTGTACTGAATTGCTCACATGCCTGTATCAGTATTTCTGTAGTCAAAACCAATATATCTATAGTTAAAAAAAAATAAAATAAAATCATTTGTTCTGTAAAGAACAGGTGTTCTTAAGATTGTGTTTTCTGTTAAGGTAAGTAATTAAACACTAACACTGAAATGTTCTGCAAATATTCCACAAAGACTTCCACAAAGAGCTTGCAGCGATTGTGAAAAATTTAGTTAATTAACTCAAAAGCATAATGCCAACTATTTTTGAAATGTGTTAATTCCCTACTATAATTTAAAGACAAAACCCATTAGGCAAGTTTTACACTTCAAAGTAGCCCAACATTTAACTACGTAAAAATTCCAAATCTTTGACAAAAAGACCCTTAAAGGAAAATGTGCCTGAAGCTTCAGGGCAGGTATTTTGGTGAAACACAGCCAGTTTGTCAAACCAGCAAATACCCCAAATAATCAGAAGCAAGGCAAACAGTGTATATAGAAAAATAAAGATAGACGCGTAAACAGCTACAGTACAAAGACTGATAAAGTGCAGGTCCAACCTTGGGTCCATGGGTTTAACCTAGGCTCATATCTGCATGTATGATGCCAGAGAACTGTGGGAGTTGGTAAATCAGATTCTATCTTTTTAAAAACATTTCTTTCTTCCCCCTGTCTATAATAGTGCAGTTCGTTACTTATTCAAAGCATGAATCCTCCTTTACACAGATCCTGTCCCTTTTGGCTCTGTACATCTCCTGGGAGTGCAGTATGATTCAGTGGTAACTTAGTCATTTGCACACTCTACAAGATTATTTTACTAAAGAGGGAAAAAAAATAAAGACTGTACTTATCAGCAGAACACTTTGTGTTAAATACAGATAATGAAAGCATCAACAATCTATCTATTTTATGTTTAATTAGCCCCTCTTTCATCATAATTTGTTACTGAAGGTCAAATGTGGATCACTTTAAAAAACTCATTGTAAAATATTCAATATAATGCAAACTGAGAATAGAAAACTGAAATACATTTCTGGACACCTTGCTCTGAACAGTTTTGAAGTTAAATATCTTTAAAAAGATATTTTTAAAAAGCTACCAATGCAAGTGTTTATAATGCAAGTATTTAAGAACAAGTTCTTATTTTTTTCTGCACATTACCCAGTGTTTCTATTACATTGTAGAATGTTTATTAAGGTGAAAGTTATTGAAAAAATTTACTACTGAAAGGCGCTATGTGATTTTAAATGGCAGTCTTTGATCTAAGTTTACGCATGTATGTGTCTGTCTGTACATTAAAAAACATGCTTTCCTGCACTGTTAAGCAGATTGATCCCTTAATGTATCAATTTTGGTTCCCATTACGGCTCTTGTTACATGTGCATGCTTATAAGGAAACTAACCAATTTATATGAATAGATACAATTCAACTGCCTAATAATCAAGTAGCCAAAATGCACCTGCAGTGCAACAGACTGGATAACATTTGGAAGATCATGAAACAGATTATTTAATTACTTTACAAAAAAAGTTCTTCAAAAATTTATTTTTATATATTTTACCTTCTCAGAAATTAAATTTTGGTGAAATGTTTGTAAATTTACCTCAAGTTCCATTTCTTCCCTAGTCATGGAACATCCCAAGTTGCTTTTGTAACATCAAGACACATATTCTGCCTTGATTAGTGTGTCAGCACACTCTGATGTCCTAAATGTTTCTCTTCACTCAATAGTACATTTCAAACGAGGAAAGGCATAGGAGCAATTCACAAAGAACTGATCAGAAAAGAATATACTCCAAGAAAAGTAATAATGCTGCTCAGAAATCCCTGTACTGGTTCTTCTAGCTGAAGATGGTGACCTGCAGCTCTTAGGTAAAAATGCGTAAATAAAGTAAAAAGTACAGTCTTTCATGTAATCAAAAAACATTCTTTGTTGAGTGGAAAAAATAAGAGAGAAGTTAAGAGAAAATGATGAACATAAAAAATAAATACACATATAAACAGGCTTTTCTTCAAAAAGGCTTATTCTTCAAAGAGAGGTCATTAACATGCTAATCTCATAGTCACTATGAGAAATTTCAGTGAAATAAATCCACTCACCTGCTATTAGTTTGATGGCAATGAAAGTGCAGAAAACAGTATGTACTAAAAAACATATACTTGTAACTAATTTGAGGAAATACACAATTGTTTACAATAGTAAAGTAAGATTTAGAATTATATTTAAGGATGCAATTCTCCAAATCACTGAGTGATTGCTGCTATGCACTGGGCTTTCTTTGCTGTCTTTGTTAGAAGTTGACAGTACCCTGGGCGATGACTGGCAATGTTCAGCACCAGGAGGGTTCAAATTTTACATCTACAATCCAGAAAAACATTTCCTTGGATGCATCCTGATACAGCAGAATACTTCTGTACAAGTTTAACTTTGAACAAATGATTAAGATTGATGGAATGTTAAGGGATTTAAACATTAGCTTGCCAGATGTGTAAGAGCTTTACAGAATAGGACAGAACAGCAAAGTGGGAGGCTAAAAGAAAATTTCAGAGAATACTACTATGCAGAAAAGAACAAGGGTAAGTTTAAAAAAAAATTGCATTTGGACACCTTCTAGAAAAAATCTAGAACATCTTCCAGAAAAGAAAGTCTGTCAAATGCAAAATTTAGCTTTAATCTTCATATAAAATACTTAAAGGAGGGGAGTTACAAATTGTTTTCAGCTTTCTCCCATTTATTTCTACTATAACGCATTTTATCAAACAAGATGTATTTGGGAACACATGTGTAACACACTACCTTAAAAAGGAAGTGTCAAATGATAAGAAGGAAAACAGCTTATATTCACTGGGGAACACCAATCAGTCACCTAAGTAGAGATTTACTTTCCTGACAGTGAAACTGTGAATATGTGGAAGTATCAATTACCTGTTCTAACTACATTAATGGAAAATGAGCATTGCTCTCATCTCTAATAACTTAGAACAAATACATCCAGCTATGTCCATTTATTTATTTTAAAGCTTCACACATCCTTTAAAATCTCCTTAGAACAAAGGAAACTATCAATAATTAAATAAAGGCAACCAGAGGCATTTCACCTAATCTCCCTATCGTGGTCACATTACTATGCCATTGGCTCTATTTCATATGGACAGCTGAACTATGAAACACTCCAATATACACCACATCATACACATTTATCTGCAATTGTCTCACATCACTCTCTCAAGAACATGCCAAACAAGTATTTCACCTGGTTTGAGCGTTAAAAATGCTAGTGTACTTTTTCCTGATAAACAGATAAAATACTCCATTATCTGTGTTTGAGAAGCGAAAGATCTACATCTTATTAATGCAAATATCTCTTCATGAGTGCAAAAGCAAGAACAAAACTACATGCACATCACTCAGTATCAAGCTGGTAAGTACTCATAAGAAACCATTAACAGAAGTTTTATGCCCGAGGTTCTCTGCTTTAAATTCTTATTTGGAAACTTTCCTTAACTAAGAAGCACCTTTTACAAGCATACAAGTACTTTCCACGTATTTAAAAATTCAAAGACAAGGCATTAGACCATCTGCTATAAACTATTCAGGTACACTCACTTTCACAAGCTACACGTTTAGCACAGGAAACCTCACAAACACTGGGAAACTAGCTACGTAAAAAGCCAAGTAAATAACAGAGCAACTAAGAATACATTCTTTCAGTTTGACTGCTGCAAGTGGAAGTGTAATAAAGCCATTTTCTTCTACAAAGAAGAAAGATTATGTATCAAAAATATATGCTTGCAGAACATTAAGTAAACCAAAGAGTATTTTTGTAACATAACTTCAGATAAGGTTATTAATCAAGCAAAATAGTAAGCTGCAATCCTTTACCACTGGCAAATTTAGCATGCAAGTCATTCTTTTACATTGAAAATAAATTACACTTCTGACAGTTTTTAATTCGTGTTTAGATGAATTGCAGCAGCAAGACAGAAGTAGCATCTGATTAGCATTTGTTTCACTTCTACTTCGCTGGTCCAGTACTCACTAAAAAGGCACAATCTGCTTTGTGCTTAATAAGTCTTACTAGATGGAAGCTCTGGAACTTTTTCAGTACTTTGTATTTTACAAAGACTGTATTTTAAAACTGAAATTATAAGATTACCTCCAGCGGTAATGAAATATATCACCCAGAAACTACCACATCAAATGTTCTATAAAACATCTGTGTGACATACGCAGAAATACTGGCAAAAATACTTCAGTCACAAACTATTGTTGATCTGGAAGATGGTGTGACTTCATTTCCTTTTACATTATAAATCTTTTTTTTTTTTTTTTTTTTGTCCTGCACAGAATACAAGTACTGGTTACACAGTGTAAAACTTCAATTGTAGTAGTCTAACAGACATTTCAAAGTATAAAAAATGTCATACTGTGCCATATTTGCATGTTAATAAGGTGGAAATAAAGCATTTTTGTCAAACTAATCAGTGTGTTCCTGTTTCAGGCTTGGCTCTCTATTCACATGAATCAGCATTCATTTATCTCTAGATTCTTGTGTAACACACATTGGAGCTGAGAGGACGCACTTCGAATATTATCTTACACGGAAGGATGCAAAGGGAATCACCCAGCGTTTAAAACACCTCATTTCACAATCCGTAAAAGTATGCCCAAAAAGAAAATCATTTCTGTTCAGGCTACATATGTGCCTTATAAAATTAACAAACCTTTCATTTAGGATCTCCTTTCCCCGCTATGCTAGCCCTCTACTGCTGTGTAAAGCAGTTCCTGCCATTAGCAGTTTTACTCTGCTGGGGCCTCACTGCACCGACCTGCACGGCACAGCCGAGATCAGAGCCGGGCACTGAGAGCGCTGCTGAAGGAAGGCTCAGTGCGCTTACATTGCTCTCGGGGAAAGCAGCCGCTCTGCTAGCAGAGCCGTGCAGAAGCTGGACTGGAAAATTACGGCCCCTCGCTTTGAGTTAATGACTTTCATGTGATGTGCATTAAGGGAAGAAAAAACGGGGGAAGAAAAAAAGAGGAACGGAAGCATGCTAAGGTCCGATTCTAAGCTCACTAACCTTTATGTGTATTCAGAGCAACTGCTGAACATCAGTAAAATCTCAGTGATGTATATCAGACCATTTATAGGCTTTCTAGATTGTGAAAGCGCCGCGATCCTAATGAACGAGCTGATAATTACAGCCATTAGCGTTTCAGCGCGGCGGTTGCACACCCACTCTCACTGACCCTCTTAAATGCGAAACTTTCAGTCCCCAGCCGGAGCTCACCGCATGCCTGGGACTCAGACCCTCCCCATCCCCGAGTGAGACTGCTGGGCTCCGCCGGACAACCCAGGCGGTGCTCCTGCCCACCTCCCCAACAACGGGACCTAACGGGCTGCGGGAGCCGACAAAGGGTCATCCCGGGCTGTGCGCAGCTCGCCGCCTGGGTTAACGGCCCGCCCCCAGTCCGGCTGCGCTGTAAGGAAGGGGGGCTCCGCGCCCGGCACCTCCCAGGGGCGGTACCACAGAGTCGGTGTGGGCTCTGCAAAGTGGGATTTACAACGGAAATAGTAAAAACAGCCATCCCTGACCGTCCTTCCTGCCTGGTGTGTGTCCAGGTATGCTCCAGGCACCAGACTGAAGGGGTGATGCATCTGACGGTGACAGACACCGCCACCCCTCATGCAATGTGTGTGCATGACCGTGTGCTCGCATGTGTGCGTGCCCGACGCGGGGCGCTGCCCTTACCTGCTTGCTGTACTTGCTGCTGGCCTGGCAGCTGTACTCGGAGCAGTGGTCCGAGCCAATGGAAATGTTGTCACCAGCGCCCACGAAGGTGTTGGCAGGGGGCAGGTCCTGCACGGCCTGGTGCTTTTTGCCAGCAGTGGGGGACTGCGGGTGCAGCTGCACGGTGGGCAGTGGTGAGCTCGACTTGTAATGCCGGGCTAGGTCGGGGCTGCCCGGGCCACCATTGACTGAGCGGTAGCGGCCCATGCCAGGGCTGTCCGAGAGCTTCTCGTTCACGCTGTCATAGCGCTGCCCATTGGGCTTGGAGGCCTCGACAGTGACGATGCTGCTGTAGAGAGGCTGCTTGCCCTTTTTGCCTTTCTTGTCCTTCTTGGGCTTCTTGGCCTTGTCATGCTGCTGTGGGGTGAAGAAGTCCTCATGGTCCTTCTTGCCAGCCTCATAGCCATGCTTGCCCTTGGAGCGGCAGTAGCGGGCCATGACCACCACCAGGATGAGGAGGATGACAGTCATTATGCCAGCCACCACACCGATGACAATGCTGAGGCGCTGTTTGCTCAGCTCGTAGCTGGGATCACCGGCAATGTCCTGGGCCAGAGGTGTGTGGAGGCTGCGTGCCACCTGGCCCTCCACTACGGTGGCATTGGACAAGCTCTCATTGACGAAGACATGGAGCAGGGCAGTTGTTGACTGGGGTGGCTGGCCACTGTCATTCACTTGTACAACAAGGCGGTGCAGGCCATAGTGCTTAGGGGCCAGCTTGCCCACCAGTGATACCACGCCACTGGCTGGATCAATCTCGAAGAGCTTGAAGGGGTTTCCTCCAACAATGCTGTAGTTGAGGTCAGCATTGAGACCGGTGTCAGCATCAGTTGCAACCACCGTGGCCACTACAGTGCGCATGTTGCTGGAGGGCGGCAACACAGTGTAGGAGCTGTTGCTGGGGAAAGTAACAGTGGGCGCATTGTCATTCTCATCCATTACGAAGAGGGACACAGTAGCAGTGGCCGAACGTGACGGCTCACCCCCATCCACCGCCTTCACTTTGAAGGTGTAGCTGGTCTGCTGCTCCCGGTCAAATGAGACTGTGGAGTAGATGGTTCCTGTGTCATTTTCAATGGAGAAGATGCCAGTTGCCTGGTCATGATCACTGGGCTGTATGGAAAGGCTGAGCTCAGCATTGCGCCCCTTGTCAAAGTCCATCACAGTCACCATGCCCACGGGACTGTTGGGCTGCAGGTTCTCCTTCACGTAGAAAGTGAACACATCCTGCATGAAGCGCGGCTCATTGTCATTGCGATCTGCCACCCGCACCACCACCATGGTGGAGCCCTGCAGTGATGGCACCCCTTTGTCTCGGGCCGTCACTTGGAACTCATAGGTGTCACGCTGCTCACGGTCCAGCACCACTTGCACAGACACATCCCCAGAGTCGGGGTCAATGCTGAAGATGCCGCTTGGTGACTCTGAGGAGAGGGGTGAGGGCTCCAGGGAATAGGTGAGCTCGGCATTCTTGCCACTGTCCGCATCTGTGGCCACAACTGTGGCCACCCTCTCACCAGGCAGATTGTTCTCTGGGAAAGAAACCTCCAGCACAGCCTGGCCGAACACAGGAGGGTTGTCATTAGTGTCTGCAACCCGCACTAGCAAGGAGTTGTTACTGGACAAGCTGGGGCTGCCTGAGTCCACAGCTACAATCACCACATTGTAGTCACGTACAGCCTCATAGTCCAGAGGGGCTGAGGTGTGGAGGAAGTACTTGCGCTTGTTCTGCGGCTCCCCTTCACCTTCACTGGCTGGCTTGAGCTGGAAGGGCACATCCCCCACCACGGTGCAGGTCACCACACCGTTTTCGCCTTGGTCCCGATCTGATACCTGCACCAGGGCAATGGGGGTATCCACCAGCACGTCCTCAGCCACGCTGGCCACTCCATCCCTCAGTGGGATGCGCCCAATCTTCCGGATATCAATGGTGGGCACATTGTCATTCTCATCACGGATGTTCAACACCACCGTGGCCTTGTCTGTCTTAGGGGGCTGCCCACGGTCCCGGGCCATCACGGTGAAGCGCAGCTGGTTAACCTCCTCACGGTCAATGCGGTGCAGGACGCTGAGCCACCCTGAGGTCTCATCCAGCCGCAGCAGCCGCCTGACCGACTCGGTGGCTGCCCCAAAGACGTACTCGATCTGCCCGTTCACCCCTACGTCCAGGTCGGTGGCTCGCAGCTGCAAGATAGGGGTCCCGGGGCTGCTGTTCTCCGCCAGGTCGGCCTCGTAGACGCTCTTCTCGAAGCGGGGGCTGTTGTCGTTCACGTCGGTGATCAGCACGCGCAGGATGGCCTGTGATGAACGCGCGGGCTCGCCGCCGTCGCGCACGCGCAGGCTCAGTTCGTAGGAGTCCCGCTGCTCACGGTCTAGCGCCCCCTTGACGATCAGCTGCGGCTGCTTCTCCCCGTCCAGGGTGTCGGCCACCTGCAGCTCAAACACGCTGCTGCGGGCCTCCGCCTCCTGCCTCCGCTTGCTGCCGCCGGGATAGAGGGCGCTCTCCGAGCCGGCCGCCGCAGCACCGCCCCCGCCGCCGCCTCCACCGCCGCCGCCGCCGCCGCGCCGTCCCCCGTCCCCTCCGGGTTCCTGCAGCAGCTCGTAGCGCTCGATGCCGTTGCGGCCGAAATCCCTGTCGGTGGCGGTGGGGAGCAGGTAGAGGGTCCCCACGGGCCGGTTCTCCTCCACGGTGAGCGTGAGGACGGGGGAAGGGAAGGTGGGGGTGTTGTCATTGATGTCCAGGATGATGACCCGGCCCTCGAAGAGGTCCACCCAGCTCTGCGAGGGGCCGATGACCGACACCTCGAAGTCCAAGAAGCACTCGTTCTCGTCGAAGATCATCTGGCACTGCGGCAGCTTCTCGCGGTCGATGCGCCGCTCCGTGGTGCTCAGCTCCCCGGTCATGTTATCGATCTTGAGGTAGTCGGAACCTGATTCCAGGCTGAATGTCACCTCTCCGGAGCCTGTCACGATGCCCAGGTCGGCGGCCACGTTACCGATGCGGATGTCGGCGGGTCCCTCCTCGGCCAGCCGGTACCTCAGCAGCTGCTTGGCCGCTGCCAGGCTGACCCGGAGCGGCGGAGGCAGGAGGAGCAAGAAGCAGCAGCAGCAGCAGTGCACAAAGCCGAGAAGAGTCCGCATTTTCCTCATCTTCTTCTCTCCCCCCCCCCCCCCCCCCCCTCCTCTCGCTTCCCGATAAACTCCCTTGATGAGCCAACAGAGCGGCCGAGCGAGCAATTATAGAATCCTTCTGCTCCCGGAAACTTAGCGCCTCATGGCTGGTGCAATCGGTGGGCAAAACCCCGCTGCTGCCTCCTCCGCTGCTCGCCCTGCCTCCCAGCTGCGATATACTTACAGTTCACGGGACAGTGTATTTTGCTTTTTAAAGATTCATCTCTGCAGATAGGATGGGATTTTCCTCCTCCTCCCCCTTCTCCTCCTCCTCCTGATTTTACTGTAATCACTTTGCAAGGTTTGCAATAAAAGCCGGAGCAGCACCGTGCGATCTGAAGCCCCCCAGGTCGTCTTCTTCGACACCGGAGTTAACTACAATTCACACTCTCTCTTCTCTCTCTCTCTCTCTCTCTCGCCCTCTCAGTCGTTCACGACAAACGCATTAGATTTATTCTCTCCCCTATCTGCACACACAGGAAAAAAATGTGATTTGCTTTATTCAACGGGCTCATGTCCGGGAGAACTCCAGATCCTCTTAGCATGGGCAGCTCTTCAAAAATATTAATAATAATTTAAAAAGATAAGGAAAAAAAAATGAAAATCCCAATAATGTCGGTAGCTGCACAATGGGTAGCAGAAGCACCCCGTGTATTACAGAGCAGTCCGTGGAATATCCCCTTTGGTTGGCAGAAAAGCACCTAAATCCATCTTCAGAGATCGCCTACAATGTTCAGCTCTTTCTCCGGAGAGGATTTTTTTTTACCAACTCTGCGCAAGGTCATTAGTCACAAAGCAACGAGACAGAAACTGCAGAAGCCGTTTGCCCGGAATTTGCAAGGCTGTAGATCTGAGCACACACACACCACAGTCCCAAGTTTGTTTTCGCATCCGCGGTTTGTGTGTGTGCCTTACCTGCATTTGCACTGCATGTGTTATAGCAATCTGGAGCTGCAGCACTGAGCGCGATTCACAAATGAGATTGCAGTCTCTCTCTCCCTCTCTCTCCTCTCTCTCTTTCGCCTCTTCCTTCCCGTCCCAATGCAGGTAACCAGATCTGAACTCGATCCTTTCAGTTCAAAGGTTAGCGACAAAACTATGTGTCCAAAGGCGATTATTGGTCTCTCGTTAACATACCCGGAGCGGAACGAGATGTAACTGGATCCCCCACGTGAATTAACACGGATTCTGAATTACATCCATATAAGCGGAATGGCAAAGGGGAGGGGAAGAGAGCCGCGACGCGATTAAAAAACCACACGGAGTTCTATTTGCGAATAAAATGCAATCAGTCAGTTGTTTCCTGGGGTCTGCACCGCTACGGCGGGTGAAATCTGCGATTGTGTATTCCCTCCTGTGCCTTTCAGAGCAGTGTGGCTCGGGAGCTTTCACGGCAGAGCAGCTTGTGCTTTAAAATGCTGAATGGCAACTGAGGAGCTTCCCACTCGGAAGGAAAAAAAAAAAAAAAAAAAAAAAAAAAAAAAAAGCTGTTAAACCGGCAAGTTTGCCCAAAGTGGTGGGAGCTGCTGGAGTCTCTTTCGGCAGCTCTTCCCTGACGCTGCAGCACAGCCGCCTGCTCTACATGCTCAGAGAGAGGGAGAGAGAGAGCGAGAGAGGAGGGAGGAGGAGGAGGGAGGAGGAGGACGAGCCAAGCGCTGCGCTCCACAAGCCCAGCCTTATCCTCTGCCTGCCGCGGCTGTGCTGTTCTATGCTGCGCTGCGAGCGGGATAGCTCAGCTCTCAGAGCCAGCTCTGCTGCTGCTGCCGCCGGCTCCAACCCGGCATCTGGAGCGATTCAATCCTACTCACTCCCTCCCCACCTCCGCTGTAGACTGTGAACCGAGCAACGATTTTTTAAGCAAATGTTTACTCGCCTTTCTCTTAGGCAGAGCTGCTGCACGTTGGGGGCTCTGCGTTTTGCGGAATCGTGCTGGTAAGGAAACTCGTTTAGCACAGATTCCCACCTCCCCCTTTCGCGTCCGTGCTGCTGTGACATAGCTGCAGTCCCTGGAACTGCTCATAACCCCGGGGAGGAGGGAGCTGCCCCTGGCCTCAGACTTTCGTCCTGTTTCCCATTGCTATTGAAGCCTTTCGGGTTTTGTGCTCGTGTACTTCCGATTGCCATGATCCGAATGTGTTCTTTCAGCGTGTTTGTGGGTTTCCAAGCATTAAAAAAAAAGAAAAAGAAAAAAAAAAAAGTCAGGAATGGGGTTGAGAGGGTCAGGAGAACGAGCACATGTATAAGTCATCACAGATTTATTTTCAAACAGAGAATTTCTGCTTCGATGATTGCTAAAATGTAGCGTCACCTACCAGGGTGAGAGGGAAATAAACTTTAACGTGGAACCTCTCCACTCAACTTTGTTCATTCCTGCGTCTCCTGTTCGCTTCTCCTTTTGACTTTGTGCTATTTAATTGTCGATGGCATCTACGTGCCCCTGCCCCCGCGCTTCTGGTGAATCCCGCGGCTGTACTGTCCTCTCGGAACTCGGGGGGCAGAGGGGAGCAAAGGCGATGCGAGGCCTCCAGTGGGAAGCAGCCCAGTGTGTGAGCAGCGAGGGCACGACTCCAGCTGCCCCCCCCTCCCCCGCGTGCTCATGTGGGAAAACAAGTTACTGCGGGTTCTGTATGTGAGGACTTCTGGCATTACACGGTAATTCTGAATAAAAGGAAAAAAAAAAAAACAAAAAACAAAAAAAACACACATGAGGGCGAGTATAGCGAATTGTCTTTCATTCACCGCGATGACATTTGAGAGAAAGTGGCCGGATATTGAGGTGGTTCAAAGCTCTGCTCGCAGTGTGCCTTTGTCATTCGGGGCGGTGAGTGAACGTGGGAGGGAGGGAAGGTTGCCACCTCTTTCCCCGGGGTGTCCCGAGGGGCAGAACCACGCTGTGTGGAGCGGGGGCGGGAGGAACCGCTCCGGAGGTCTGCGGGGTTTCTTCCCGGCCCGGCCACTCTCGCCAGGACGCACAAACCCACCCCCACAAATGCCGGAGATTCTCGGCTTTATATCTGCAGCATCAGCGAGAAAGCGCGGCTCGGCGCAGGCTCAGTGCTCATAGCCGCAGTCCCGGCCGGAGGAGGGGGACTCGGCAGCTCAGCATCTTCGCAGCGGGTTAAGTAGGATTAATACCAAATCCCTATTATATTTACCAAGCAACTTGAATTTATCAAAATTCCCCCTCGCTGTTCTGGAGCTCCGAGAGGAGGAAGTGTAAAATGCCGACATAGCAGCACGCAGGGAATGCCAGCGCACTGCATCACACTGCTCCCCGCACCAGCCACACTATCGCAACCCGAAGATCCCACTATTCCCATCCCTTTGTGCTTTATAATGCGATCGGGACACTGAATGGCTTCGCCAGAGGAAGGGCGGGGTGGGAGAGCTTGTAACCTCCCCGCCATAAACTTTAATCGGATTCGGGGCTGTTGCACTGCGCGGACTCCTCTTGGCCGCGGCTTCTTCCCCGTTGTCCCCCATATCTACTACCGCGGTTTGCTTGGCGAGTGCGTTTTCCAAGCGAATGAGTGATCTCTTTCTCTTGCCATGTGTAGTATCCCCCTCCCCATCCCCCACTCCCCTCTTGCCCCCCGCCCCGTTCCTGGCCTCCGTACACACACTGCGCCTTTCACACTCGGGCTGCCCCGGCCCCCCTCCCCTTCTCTCTCCTTTACAGTGTCTTCACATGCAATCTCTCTCTGAATGTGCAATGTCTTTTCTGCTCGGGAGTGCTTCGTCCTTCACAGTGGATTGGTTCCTCTTTCGGAGCAGAGGTAACGGCCCCCCCCACCTTCTCCATCA
This sequence comes from Lagopus leucura, assembly GCF_019238085.1. Classification (NCBI taxonomy): domain Eukaryota; kingdom Metazoa; phylum Chordata; class Aves; order Galliformes; family Phasianidae; genus Lagopus; species Lagopus leucura. The sequence continues at coordinate 51,212,504 of NW_024962264.1, forward strand.
TTCCCCCTTCCTCCCCCTCCTCCTTTTCTTCCCCCAGGGCAGGCAAACGGCGTGGGAAATGGGCCCGACGTGCGCTGCATGGTGGATGGCAGCGCCGCTCTCGCTCCACGTGTCCCGGCTGCCGGGAGGGGGCCGGGGGGGGCTGGCCCCCCCCTCCTCATCCCGCTATTTCGTTTCGTGCTGGGGAGATGGGGGGGAAGGGAAGCCCAGCCACCCCCCGGCGCCGCAGAGCGCCAGTCCCAGCGGCTGCGGGAGGGGGGAGGACTCCCCCACCCCAGCCCCCCGGGCAAAGCTGTTGCGCAGCGCAACCCCCCCCCCCCCGCCCACCCGATGCACACAGACGCCCACACGCGCTCAGACGTTTGTCCTCCTGATCTGGTGAGATCAAGTGGGAAGCGGGATCGCCAGCGTAATCGGCTGTAATAAATAAAATAGCCCGAGATACCGGAGATATACAGAGGGGAAATAAGAGCTTGTGTCCTTAAAGGGAACATCTGATAAGGCCACGGAGGTGGCATCGTGCGTGTGGGAAGGAATCCGTCTTGCTGACATTCGCAGCCAGCTTTACGTGGGGGAATCCTAAAGCAGGCTGGGAGCTTTCCCGCTCCTCTGCACCCCCAACGCTGCTTTCGGAAGCTCTGCAGAGGGGCTTTCCTATTGTGGCAGTGATTGGAAAGACGGGCTCACGGCTGAGATATGCAGATGCCATTAGCGTTTGTTCGGCTGTGTTCCGGCCATCCCTGCTCCCTCCGCCCCCAGCCTGGGACGGTTCGGTTCTGCAGGTGGGGAATGTCGGTGCATTCGACCAGAGCTTTACCTCTCTGCTCTGCAGTGGGAGCCAACCTCAAGAGACGGGTTATTTAATCATCTATATAGCTTTGTGCATTAATCAGTGCATATTATTATTAGTTTGTGCGCACACAAGTATGCGCATCAAAGAAGGGGGGAAAAAAACAGGTGAGCTAGGAACTAACATAATTCATAATAATACGAGGAAAAGGTTAAATACAGTAAACATGACAGCAAATTCGAACGCGGGAGAAAAACAACGACAAAAACCCCGCAGAAAGCAGTTTAAACCGTTTGACTGAAGGGAGAAACTAACTCAAGAACTCCACCAAGGGACAAACAGAGGAAATGACACCGCAACAGCGCCAAGCCCGCGTTGACCTTTCATCTCTCTAAAGTGTTCCGCTGCTCTGGTGCAGTTCTGCTGTGATCCCTTCACCTTCCTCCCCTCCCTCCGAGCTCCCGAGTTGGCCGCAGCGTTTGCGTGCGGAGGTCGTAGAATTACAAGGAGGGCTGACACTTGCCCAGTGCCTTCCATAGCTTTGCAGAAATGCTCACTGTGTAGCAGCGTGAAGTGGACAGAAGTGATTAAATTATTCATTGCAGCCTTTCTGATGGACATTAAAACTTAAGTGTTTAAGTAGGGAAACCGAAGATTTACTTTTAAGCTGATAATAACTGCATATGTGCTGGTTGAACTGAATGCTGGCTAAATGTGGAACTGGTTATGTTGTTTAAATCCTCTCTCTTTTACTCACTGTAAGCAGTTTGAACTGGATAACACACCACAGTTACTGTCAGAGCAAACAGTGTTTAAATCTTACATAATTATGTGCTTGTTCTTAAAGCAGTATTTGAAGTCTGTTCAAAATAAAAGGTTGTTTTCTTGCATCAACATCATTCCACCAACCTGAGTTCTTACATTTACAAAGAATTCTTCCAAGTAACATTAAGTAAAAGTGATAGTCACTTGATTTTTAAAATTTATTTATTTCTTTCAGTGTATATTGTCTCTACAAATTGCAATGATTGAGCTTGAGGCCTTGAGGCTTTTCTTTTTTTTTTCTTTTTTGTTTGTTTAAAAAACTCATAATTCCATAGGATCAGCTCTGAAAGGTCTTTTCCAAGCAGTGTTTTTGGCAGTGGTTCAGGTTTTTTTGTTTGTTTGTTTGCTTGTTTGTTTGCTTTTTCAGGTGCCAAAATATCCAAGCATTCAAAATCATGCAGAAATGTTCCCAGCTGTCTTAGTGGGGACAGAATGTAGTCCTTGAAATCAGAAGGAAAATTAATTGAAAAGTTTTTAAATAGAATACAAATTTTCATGAGGGAAGGCAGATATGGGGTATTCTTACACTTTATTGAGAACTACTGGATTTTCTGGATTTGTGGGAATACAAATAAGTGCTGTACACTGCTCCATTAGTTTATAGAATTAATTTTTTTTTTTTTTTTAATTTAAACTACTGTTCCATTTCTTTAAATGAAAAACAAAACAAAACAAAACAAAAAAACTATAGGGAAAAAAAAAGTAGTATGCATGAATTCATAGCAAAAACAGGGATATTATATCTAATACTAAGGAGAAACAATGAGATATCCAGGGGAAATAATTAAGGCTGGATCTAATTTAAATGAAATGTATGGAAACCAAGTAGCATGACAAAGAAAGAAAAATGTGTTAATTGTCACAGGAAATGTTAAATGTGTACAGTTTTTACACATACTGGATTCACCAACACAGAACACCACTGTTAATTTTAGAAATAATGTAGGACTTTTTTTCTACAATGTCTTATATTTTAAAGTGTATATTTTTATATAAATTTAGTATCAACAGTGAGCACATTTAAGGTATCAAAGCACTGTGTAAATTATCTCTGTGAGATGGAAGGAACTGCAGTGACCTGCTCAGTCACCCAGTAAGCCACTAACAAATGGCTCTTTCCAGGTTCCTCAGACCACAGCTTTGCAATTCTATAGTTTTTGAATGTATCCTGGATTTGGCTCAGTGTTCATCTTTTAATACATGGCAGTTGTTTCCTCTTTATTTTATGGACTGCTGGAAAGTCAAGGCAGCTCATTCTAAAGAGAGTTTAAAACAAATTTGTGTACCAGAGAATGACAGATACAAAGGAAAGTCTTGTATCAAGCAACATGTTGAGTACCAGTAAAACAGTCATATTGAAATAAAGTTATCCTCAAGTTCCTATTCTGTCTTACTTCTGTCAGCTAATCCTTATACACAGTATGCACTGTATGTAGGCTTTTTTTTTTTTTTTAGTGATTTTGCTTCTACATACTGATGAAATTTTCTCAACTTAATTTCATTTTTCACTTCTATGCTCTACGTATATTTATTTATTTATTATCCGGTGTCATCTTTCTGTTGGGTGGAAACAGAAATATCTGAGCAAAATGGCAGCTCTGCAGAGCTCAGAGAAAGAAATTCATATATTAAAATTCAAGTGCTGTGATGGATAACTGAATTCTGCACAGGTGTATCCTCTTCTGTAAATTAACCACAATATACATTGTTGGCTGTACCCAAAATGTTATTTTTAAGTTTAGACATATATTCGCTTACTTATTTCTGAATGTTGATGTTTCTGTTTATTAACAGCACGTAATTTTTTTCCCTGATACCTTTGACCCTAATACTTTTTGACCCCAATAGAGCTGTGACTATTCACCAAAATGTGTATGGGGTGCTCACTTGCTCCCATCTACTTTTAATGCTGAGCAGGAGGAAGCAACGGTGTGAAAAGTCAGAGGCCCCTGCAGCATTTCATGAACATTCCTCTGTATTGTGCAGCTTCATTGAAGAGGTTTCACGCTCGGACAAAATAGGAATTTGAGTCTAGGGAAGGTGCTGCATAAATGTAGCCTGTCTTTGTTCTCCTGTTTCCACTTCTGCACTTTTTGTCAGGTACAGAAAGCCATACATTTATGCCTGCTTCAACTATTTTGAAAATTTTTTTTTTGGGTTTTTTTTTTTTTTTTTTTTTTTTTGAGATCATCATTCACATAATTACAATTCTAACTTCCTTTATAAGAGTAATAAGTGCTGTACAGAGTGGGGTTTTTTGACCTGCAATATATCTACAGGAAGAGAGGTACTGATAAGTTTCTACATTTTTCATCTTCTGATAGAAGCCTGATATATCTTCCAGCTCATTCATTCTGTGAGATGATTAAAAAGTTGCTCAACAAACTAAGCCTCATCCAGGGCTCAGCAGGAAATAACTGCAATCTAAGCATATTAAAGAACAGACAGGGCAACCAAAGCATACCTCTTTCTTTGCCTTTCAAGATCATGGGAAAAAGAGAAAAGCAGTGTAATATTCTGATAAAACTGGAAGCTAGCAGCAGCTGGTTGATAGGTAAGGATATAGAATCTAATCCAAAGCACACAGAAGTCAATGGAAATACTCTGACTAAATAAGCTTTGCATTAAGCACCTAGGGAGTGAATGATGTTTAAAGTGTTCGTGCAGATTTTAGTCAGATGAGGGAAGAAGAAAGTGATGCACATTCCAATCAAAATAAATGCTATTAAACCACTTGGTATAAATGTTGTTTTGGCTGAGCTGAGTTCACTTTTATGACTCAGAATAAACTGGAAGTAGATCCCTCAGTGCTATGTCCTATAATTTGATAGTGTAAACACTTTGATTATGTAGAAATGTGGATATACATATATGTTTAGAATATAACAATATATATGCAGGTGACTTTTAAAGTCAGTTAGTGCCATTATAATCTGCAGATAAAGTCCTTCTGGAAATATGTTTCTCACATGAGTAAAATGCTTTCCTTTTTTTATCTTAAATTTATTTTAGCAGTTACATACCTATTCTTATGTTGACATTGATCTCAAAGATCAATAGCAGACTATAAACACCTGCAAGCTCTGTTTATTCATTCATGTGTTTACAGAGAGCATTTCCCTCATGTTAGTTTTGTTTGCAAGTTTTTTCAATTTTGTCTCATGAAATAAGTTGTGCATTCCTGACATCAAGCTGATAGCCTTTCCCTTAACTCCACTCTATCTTTAATGAACCTTTGTTTAATATGGAGAACAGGGCCTGTTCAAGGTTTTCCCAAAGAAGATATATGAAATAACATTGCACACTACTTTCTTTTCTACTACTTGCTTTTCTAATTTTTCATTTTTAATAGCTACATAATACTTTGGTAGCTGATACTCCTCTAGTTGCTTGCCTCGATCTTCTTCTTTCACTGTCATTTCAGCCTGATGAGATTGCAGTAAAAAAAATCTTGTTACAGTGCTTTTTGTAGCATTTTAAGTTTAATGCTATTGCTATTATAAAAGTCATCAAGGTCATCCGATACTTTCTGTATTTTTTATGATTTTTTTTATGATCCCCAAAATTGAGTTATTGGCAATATACTCCGAGTTTTGTTTATGGTTGTTTTTATGTTTCTTTTGTGATCTAGTCTTTGATTTAAATATTTAAAAAATCCTCTTGCAGTACTCTCTTTGAAGAGCCCCACTGGTATCTCCCACCTGATAATACAAACACATAACAAAATTCATTGTTCTCTCCCAGTTAACTAATTCCTTAACTTCTCAATCTTAACTACCAGTTTTCCCACTGAGACAGCAATGAGCTGTTTTGAAACCCAGTTTGGTAATATCTCCATTTGTTTTGTTTAGAAGATAAATGATTAAATAAAGATACCGGGTGTACGGTATGATCTACTTCTTGAGAAGTTTAGGTGGGTTTTGTTGTTTTCTTTGTACTTCTGTGCTACTATTCATTCCTTCCCAGAAAATTTACTCTAAAGCTTTATGTTTTAAAACTATCTGAAAATCATATTGAAAGATCTGATTACTTCGTATCTTCAAAACCTGTTCTCAAATACCATTTGCAGTTTTCCTTGAATGCTCATCCTGAAGCATTTACTAAGAATCCATTATCTAGATCCTTCAGTTTCATGAATTAATTCCTTCAGGATTCTGCAGTAAAGGTTATCCAGGTTCTGTGATTTGAGTATTTTGTAGTCTTTGAGTTATTTTTTGACATAATAATTCCTCTTGACGATTGGACTAGATGATCTTGTAGGTCCTTTCCAATCTTGTGATTCCATGATTCTATGATTCTCTTCCACATCCTTAACTTCATTAACTATTTTCCTCATATCAATATCGTGCTCCTAGTTGAAAACTGAAACAATATATTCATTTAATTGGACATCTCTTTGTGAATTCAGTACTTTTTGCTAATTTGTTGCATGTTCTGATATTCTGCAAACATGAAGCCATTGCCCTCCTGGCAATATTTAAAATAAGATCTGAAGATTTATGTTTTGTGCTATGTTAAAATCTACAGGGAGATACAATATATGCATATTACGTTCTTCTGTCACTGCATGTGTTTGTGCCTGTTTGTCTATGTATTGTCTACGTATTATCTGTCCTTCATTTTGCACATCTGAATGCATCATAGTAACAGAAGGGGAATGAGAGGGAAAACATAATTGACAAACACTAGATCACTCCAGGACGAAAGAGAATATGTCTGACAAAAAAGGAATTTAAAACTTTCAAAGAGCTGAGTAATGTATAGCTGGAAGAACAAAGTGAAAAGAAACTGCAAACATGCAGGGGTTTGGCACTTTATGAGAAAAGAGCTGTCCTGAATGTCAGATGTCAATCCAAATGGAGAGAAATATTGCCAGTTGCTAGATGTTATCAGTATGAATACACAGGAAGTGATGAGATTTTTAGTTTTAAAAAATGCCCTGATGAACAAGCAAAATCCAGACACTGCAATAAATAGTTCCAAGAAAAATCTTCCATTTAGCACCTTAGAAAAGGTTAGAGAGAAAAAATAGAAAGAGAAGAAGAAAGGGATTTTTTTTTTAATTTTATGAACAAATGCAATTAAAATTTTATAAGAGAGAAATGAGAAAATGCAGATTTCAGAAAGCTGAGGGAGTTCCAATACTCGTTTTAAAATTATGCATCAACACAGTAGGGAGAATCTACTTTTAAACCTAAGTTATTTGTCTTTTATTTATTAACTTTTATTTTTCTTTAAAATCCATTTCGACGTTTTTGTGCTAAACCATTATTTTTCTCAGAGGATGTTCCATGACACTTATTGCAGATATACTTAATTTACTACAGTTTCAAAAAGTGAAGGCAAAGTAATGAGAAGTTTTCTAGTTTTCATTTAATGTGATATTCCTGGAGAAATAAATGACTTCACTTAGTAGTAGGACTAATCTGAAAATTAAAAATAAAATTGATAACTTCAATTATTATGACTTTGAGACAGTTCCTACAGCATATCCCCTTTTTTTGTTTTAAAGTTAATTATTGCATTACTGAGCTCTAGAACATATCTTCTGTCCTCCAAGTCTGAAACCCTGGTTAAGTTAAAAAAAAAAAAATAAAAAAAAATACAGATTCAATGATGTGTTATAACTAAGTTAGATTTTTTTGCCCACAATTAAATTTACAAAAAATCTTATTTAAACACTTTCAGCACTTTCATGCATTACATTATGAACTTAATCTTTTTCAAGAGGTGACCTTTTGTGAGTATTTTATCTGGATAATAAATGCACCCAGATTCATTCAAGTTGTCATCCACTGAAAAACTGAATTTTACATAAAATCAATGGGGAATTCCTACATTTTTAGAAAATAAATTACTCAAAGATTTTATTCACTTTGGGTGTGGTCCAACATGTGGTTAACTAATAACTTCTTGATAGTTTTTGTTTTTTGCCCAGAAAGTATTCTCTCCAGATTTTATGTGACCTCTCTTCTGGGACATAACAATGTGGAGAGGGAAACTGACAGGTTTAAACACAAAAGGTTGAAAGAGCCAAATAGAGATGAAAAGAAGGATTATTGGCTGCCCTGTGTTTCAGTGATGTCAAAAACTAACTGTGAAATTTATTATAAAATTATCCTATTCATCCTCTTCACAAAGGACGGTACAATTGCTTATATAGCACTTATTCAGCAGAAGAAAATCATATGGTTTTGGTGTTGAACCATGCAAGCTTCTCTAAAAGATCGTATGATTTTTAAATTTTTTTTTTTCATTTAATGTAGTTTTTGACTGAGAAATGTTATAATCAAAATTAATACCAAAGCCAAAGACTACTGTCAGAAACATCAAGCCATCTACATGTCATCCTTGGTAATTGGCCCTGTCTGAGCACTGGCGTTGGACCAGATGACTCCAGAAGTCCCTTCCAGCCTTTATGATTCTGATTCTCTAACATTACTACTATTGCAAGATTAAACATTCACAATGTAGGAAATACCAGAATAAAGCTGACCCTGATTCAGATGTCATCACATCATACATTACCGTGTTTGCTAGCAACCCTACTACACATTCACATGCTCTTCTGACATTGCATTGCAATTTGGAATAGTAAATAAACAAATAACTTTAAGTACAGATATATATTAAACAATGAAGCAAATACTTTTTAGTAAGTTAAAACATTTAAGTGCACTTTCATTTAATTCCACAGGACAAATGTGTTATTTTACTTTTAATAAGTAACTATTTAATAAGCTTGATTTTTTCACATTCCCTGTTTATCTCAAGGTCTTATTTCCTGTTCATTGTTGAAATGAAATCATGGACTCAGAATTATAAAATTTAATTTTTTATGATGTACATCACTGCATTGTCTAAACTATTAAAAGAGTAACTGATTTGTACCCAACTGATATTATCTTCATGGTAGTTATGATTACAGCATTAAAAATGGGAAGCCAGTATGGAAATGAAGATCAAAAATGTCCACAGATTTAGGGTAGTTAATCTGATTTGTGTTCATATTTTGGAAAATGCTAAGATTTTTGTAGTTTTCACATGTGCAAAGAAAAGCTTTCTCTGTCATAAGGTATATTTGGAGATGATCACTGTTCCAGTCTCCGGATTTCATGTAAGAACTCAGATGAAGTCACATTCAAAGTGTTTTGTCTGTAACTTTCTTACCATGGGGAAATTCTGTGGTGGAAGTGAGTGCCAGACTCTGGATTTAAAGTACACAGTTCTAACACTACTAAATGATCTTTTCCTCCTTGATTTCACTTCAGAGAAGGTTATTTCTGTACAACAAAGAAAATAAGGGCATCGCGGAAAAATATAGCTCTAATGAAAGGCTATGTCAGACTATGCAAGTGTGTGGAACTATGATTCCACTTACAACATCATTTCCATAATTTTCTAACTATGAAGTGAGCATTTCATATTATGACCCTAATAAAGTCCTCCTAATATAATTGTATGGCATACAGTAATCTTTACTGCAGACAGGATAGTGAAGATCTCCATCTATACAAAGGAAATGCTTTTTGGTGTAGAACCAGTTCAACAGTTTATGGGCTGGTCCGGCCCAGTTCCGTGACCAGCAGGGCGGAGGGATCTGCGGATCCGCGCCTCTGGGAAAGGGGAAGCAGGGGACCCCAAAATACTTGAAAACAACAGCACTGATCTGAGGTGGAACAAATGATTTTACTAAATATAGTATTAGTAAAATACAATGAGAGAGAGAGAGAGAGAGAGAGTCTGTTTGAATTGTATAGACCTCACCACAATGCTGGGGCGAGAAGTGCAGTCCAGTTGAGTGACTGAAGTACAGACGGCGAAGTGCAGATGGCGAAGCGCAGATAGCGAAGCGCAGACAGTGAAGAGCAGGCGAAGAAGAAGAATCAGGTGACCTTGCTTGGAGTTATATCCCCTTGCTGACCGCAAAGTCTCCTGGGGAAATGTAGTTCTTCTCCGACGGACGAACATTCAGCAGATATCAAACCCCACCCCCAGTGCATTACATGATGTTATGGTGTGGAATACTGATGACCAAAAATCATAAAACAATGACAACCAGAACCATAGGAGAAGAAAGAACTGGTATAGGGGGAAAGACACATAAACAAGCATAAGAGGGTGGTGCAGAGATGGGAGGACTTCTCAAACGCTGTAGTCTTCTCTCTGGGCATCTTTTGCTATAAAAGTATGGTAACATTTGCTAGAAGGGATGATTAAGGTTTCACAGACAGAATAAAATTAAGTGGAAAGACTTGAAAGATTCAGACATGAAATCTATTGCATGAAAGGAATTAGAAAGGGTCAGATCCAGAGGGGCAACATAGATGTAATGGCAACTAAGTGTAGTTCTATAAACAAAAGTTTGTATGACCAGCTATTTTTCTGAGATTAGGTCAGTTTGGGATATGTTAAATTAGGTTGGAATATCTATATGTAAAAGAGAATACCTTGATCATTTTCCTTCATCCAGGAATATCTCTGTTTTGAAAAAAATAAAAGAAATTCAGAAAACTTGAAGTCACCCCCATGTATGGCAAATTTTTTGTTCACTCTGCTAAATCTCAGACAAGAAGAAAACACTCTGAGAAGTTAGTGAAATCAAGAATGTTTTCCTGTTGAAGGAAATGGAAGAAAGTCATAACAGACTAACTGGTTTACCTAGGTCCAATATCAGAGATTCCTATCCTTGAAATATTTGCACATACATAAAAGTAAGTATATTTGGTTAACTGACAATAGCAAGAAATTATTTGGGGAACAGCTGCTGACAGATGTAAAATTCTATAAACTTCTAGATTTGTCAGTAGGATATGAAAATTGTTTCTCGATGATGTACACAATATGGTCCTTTTTTTTTGCAGCTATATTCATCTGCAGAAAGGCTTGGAACTAATAACTCAAACTGCTTTTGTTTCCGTTATATATATTTTAAAAGAAAAAATAGCAGCTTTTAGAAAATAATCTTGCTTTCAGATAGTAAGAAGGATTTAATGTCAGCTAATTACCTGTAGAAGAATGAAAACTTCATTAGTGTTCCTCAGTCTTGCTGGAAATTCAAGATCTGAGTCTGAGAATAGCCCAAATGGCAGTGCTTTCTCAACACGCAAGAACTGTCAATACCACAATTCAAGTCCCCTGTAATATCTGACTTGCTGATTCAAAAAAACTGACTCTGGGCCAAGCTGAAGAATAATTAGTCATTAAATAGTGTTTTAAAACTACTACTTTGTTCATTATAAAGGGGAAATAAAGTTTTTGTTTATGCAAGTAAAATTTGTGCTAGTGACTCTCCATTAAACCTCATTGCAAACTGAAGAGATGCAAAAATGCTTCATCTTCTTCAGTTCAGTGTGACTTGAGGCATATTTATGAAGAAAAAAGTGTATCTTTCTAAAAAATGGCACATTTATATTTTAAAGAAGAGATCCAATCTCTCATATTTGATGCACAATTATAATGCAGTCAGAATCTCATGTTTGCATCTTGTTCTTGAGAAGATTTTTTTGGTTGACTGGTTGACTTTCTTCATTGTTTTGTTTCCCAGAGCTGTCTACTTTTTATACAAAAATATCTACATACCAATTTCTGGCGTTCTGAAGTCAATCAGTTGTAAATGTAAGTGTGTATTATGGGACTTTCCTTCACTTTAATGTGGTTAATGAATATGTTCCCATGACTCTTAAATGGTCTGGTGCCTCAGCACATTTTCAAAAGTACTCTATTTGAAGACATTCCCATTTATAATGGTGATTAAATCTCATTTCCCTCAATATCTGCCCTCACTTAGTCTTTTTTAAGGCTTCTCCGGAAAAGAATTATATCTCAGCTGCTGCTCCTGCTCTTAATGCTTCCCTAGTATGAGTAAGAGCAGAAACCAGCTGATGCCTCACACTCCTACTCTTACAGAGACAATATGCAGACACTGCACTATCCTCCATTCCTGGCAGAAGAACTCTGAGCTACCATTTCACATTACCTCTGTGCACTTCTGCTTGGTGGTTCTGCTAAAGCGTCAAGCCTTGCTTTAGTCTTTGTGACTTCACATTTTCTCTGTTGGAACTTAGAGTAAGATCCCCTTAATTTCAAGTTACTGCAGATCCTAACTTTAAAAAAGAAAGTCACCTGAAACAGCAGTACAGATAGTCCTCAATGAAGGGACAGACGCAAAATAGAAGGTTATAAAAAGAAGATGAGAAAAGAGGTGGAAGTTATACTATTTGATTGTGTCCTTCACTTGCTGAGTCAGCAGGAGCCAAGAGCTCTGCAGGGGCACTTAGCCTTCACATTTCTTCACAGAAACCCCATCTGGCCAAGTAAATTGCCAGCAATTGAGAAGCCATGAAGGAAGCAGTATCCAGCTATTCTCAGTTAATGTGAAGGTTACTGTGTTGTAGGATGTAGTGGGAGAGGAAGCAAGGAAATGTTACAAGGCTATACCAGTTGCATACAGTAAGGGGAAGCACCAAATGCATGACCAAATTTGGGCTGTTAGCTGCAGTTCTTAGTCCCATAAAGAATTAAACCTTATGGGAGCATTTAAGTGCTGTTTTAGAAAAACTCATTTTCAGTGTGATGAAAAATCTTCATGAAGAAAAAAGCTAGAGCAAACAGTCAATTTGTACTATAGAATTTGTGTTTGGACTTCAAATTCCAAAACTTCTGCTTATAATCTTTCCGCCAAGTTATCTGAACTCATTATCTTGGACATTCACTTGGCTTTTGTCAAGGACCTGTTATTTTAACCTTCTTTTAAAGTGCATAGAAAATTGAATGCCTTCACTGAGTTTCATAACATACAAGATTCACTCACAGGCAGGTAACGAACTGAGATATAAAATAAAGAAAAATATCTCAGAATCCCATAAAAGAACAAGACAGTATATGTGGGGAAAATTCTGGAAGATTTATCAGCCTCCAGTTTAATGACTAATTAAAATACCAGTTGTACTTGAGTCTTTGGGTTCAGCGTTTCTCAATGAGTGAGACTGCTCTCTCTAGTGAAATGTACCACTACTAAAGGTGAGACATAGAACAGAGTATAAACCATACAATCACAGAATCATTTGAATTAGAAGGAATCCTTAAACATCTTCTAGACCAACTCCCCTGCAACGAACAGGGACATCTGCAGCTAGATCAGATTGCTCAGAGCAGTTTTTTTGTTGCAGTGAGGAATGAATGATTGTTTAGATTCATGATTTCAATCATTTGCATTCAGTCTGAATTATTTGGGTTTCAAGTTTCAACAGGAGAACTTGAATTTTAATTTGAGAATTTTCAATTTAACTGAATAAAATTTGATTTCTTTAAGCCTCCAGAAGCTTTGACTAAATTATGAAATTTGAGGCCTGCATCTAATGGAGTTCCTCAAGGGTCAGTACTGGGACCAGTACAATTCAATATATTCATCAGTTACTTGGGTGAGGGAATAGAGTGCACTGTCAGCAAGTTTGCTGGTGACTCAAAACAGGGAGAAGTGGCTGACTTGCTAGAATGCTGTGTTGCCATCCAGCGAGATCAGGACATGCTGGAGAATTGGACGGGGAGAAATTTAAGGAAATGCAACAAAGGCATGTGTAGAGTCTTGCATCTGGGCAAGAACAACCCCAGATACCAGTATAGGTTGAGGACTGACCTGTTGGAGAGCAGAGCATGGGAAAGCAGCCTGGGGGTCTTGGTGGACAGTAGGATGATGATCAGGCAGCACTGTGCCCTTGTGGCCAAGAAGGCCAATGGCACCCTGGAGTGTATTAGAAGAGGTGTGGTTGGTAGATCGAGAGTGATTCTCCTACCCCTCTACTCTGCCATGGTGAGACTGCATCTGGAATCTTGTTCTGGGCCCCTCTGGTCAAGAAGGACAGGGAACTGCTTGACAGAGTCCAGCACAGAGCCACAAAGAAGATCAAGGGAGTGGAGCACCTCCCTTATGAGGAAAAGCTGAGGGAGCTGAGTCTCTTTAGCTTGTAGGAGACTGAGAGGTGACCTCATTAATGTTTATAAATATGTAAAGGGTGAGTGATCAGGTGCTGGAATGTGTGTCCAGGGAGGTGGTGGAGTCACCGACCCTGAAGATGTTCAAGGAATCTTTAGACATTGTGTTGAGGGACATGGTTTAGTGAGAACTACTGGTGATAGGTAGACAGTTGGATTGGTTGATTTTGTAGATCTTTTCCAACCTTGGTGATTCTGTGATTCTATGGTCCAACAATAGGACAAAGGACAGTGTGTGCAAGCTGAAACATGGGAGGTTCCACATAAATATGAGAAAAAACTTCTTCACATTAAGGGTAACAGAACACTGGAACAGGCTGACCAGAAAGGTTGTTGGATCTCCTCCTCTCAAGACATTAGAAACCCACCTGGATGTGTTCCTGGGTGGCCTAATCTAGGTGTTCCTGCTCCAGCAGGGGAATTGAACTGGATGACCTTTTGAGTCCCTTTCAATTCTGACATTCTGCAATTCTGTGAAAAAGTGTCCCAACAGTAAATTAACAGATTGTAGAACACTTATACATCATGAGTTTTGTAAATCAGCAGCCCACATCTAATAAGGCTGGAGTTATATGTCACATCAGCAGTGAGGCAGAAAGCAGAACAAAACTTGTGAACCTCCCTCAAAAATAATTTAATAAACATTGCCTATTCATAAGCAGGAGAAGCTACTTTTTCTACTGTCTTACAGCTATTGCACTGGTATTTGATCAAATTTCTACTAGTTATAGTTCATTTTAAAAAAGTTTTTAGTTAACATTTCAGTTTGTTGTTTGTTTCTTTGTTTATGTAGAAAAGATTAAAAAAAAAAAAAAGATTAAATATATTCTTTTCAGAAATTTAGAAGTGCTAATGAGTGTTAAGGTATAGCAAATGCTGAAGAAAAATTGCCACAGAAGCTAACTTTCCAGTAAAAGCAAGAGAAAAGACTGCCTCTGATAAATGCAATTTCTTTCAAAATGGATTTTAACACAGAAAGTATTTTTGTAATTCTATGCCAAGATCATGTATTAAGACTATGTCTATAAAAATAAATTTAAGAAGTAATCACAGTAGCAGTATTTCCATAATTTTGTCCAAAATTGTTAATGAATTCTGATTTAGACTTCAGTGTGTGTTTTCTAAAGCTACCTAGCAAGCAGCAATGCTCTTACTCAACTGGGACTGCAGTCCCTTCAGTGGAAGTCTGAGTACGTATGTGATTTCTATTTGTCTTCTTGCAACACAGTAGCCACAAGACACTACGTATGTTTGATACTATGTTTTGGTACATTGTACTGTTGGGTAAGCTTCTGAAATCTTAGCAGCACTTGGAAGTGGAAATTAGCAACCATGTTTGCTTTTCTGCTGCTGCACTCTGCCGCTTCAAGAAAGATGCTCTTTTAAGGCAAAGATGCCTTTCTGCAATTACACACATCATTTCATAGAAAAATTCTGAGCTGCAGGATGGGATTGTTCTCATGACTTTTGGGGAGAGCCTTTGAATGCTTACAAAGCAGAACCTCTCTTTCAGTGGCATATGGATTTTGCGTGCAATTTTGGTGAGTCCCGAAGAGCAACCCAGGAAAACTTTCTGCTCACCAAAGGATAGTCAGAGCAAGCTTATCCCATGGTCTTAAATTCTAACCCTAATTCATCAACAGATGGCAGCAGAAAGCTCCCTACCTCCTTATCTTCTCATCAGAGGCCCTACAAATGACCCTAATAATGACAAAGGAAGGGAAAAAAGAAAAAAAGATACTGCTGACTAAGCCTTCTATCTATCATATGCTCTTGACTTTTTAGCAGTGCTAAAATCTCCTAAATATTATTTTTATGATGAGCCTGAATGACTAGAAGCAGCTGCTGCCTTTAGAATGGCTATCTTGCTTGTCTTTTCCTGTTTTTTTTTAAATGATTCTTTTATTGAAATTGATTCTTTTTACTTTTCTTGCTGCAAAAGAGTATAGTGAATATAGATTATAGCAAATCCTTCACTTTTCTCACTGATAGATTACTGTGATGACAACTCATTCCTTTGATTGCAGTAAAGACTTTTTCAAATGTCATCATTAAAGTGTCAGAATAAGTAATTTAGTAAGCAGTTGTACTAGTTTTTGAGACATGCCTCACTAGATTTTGGTTTTTCATGAATTCCTCCCCCTTCAAATCAAGTAGATGATATAATAAACTCAGTGAATTCTTGATATAGATTGAAGCATTAAGATGCATGGAATATAAAGTAGTTTCTTTTTTTATTATTATTATTTTTTTAAATGATGCTGATGTCTTGGCATTGCCAACTAAGGAAAAAGCATTACCATAAAAATTTCTAAGAGGCATTTCCTCATGTAATTTATAATAGTGAGTGTCTGACATTGGAAACCTTACATTATATAATTCTTTTTCAGCCTCTAGGCGCATGAATTAGGTCCATAGTTCCTGATTTCTTTCCCATCTCTTTCACTAACTTAACTTAATATTTCTTTGCACTTAACAATTTGACAGCATTTTTTTTTTCTGTGATAAAAGAAACTGATTTTAAAAAGAAGGAAGGAAGGGAAAAGGAACAGTTCTTTCAGGCACTGAGAGTCGAATATTGCTTTAAACAGAATAGAAATTTTTAAGTTCTCTGAGCCAATTACTTATATTGAAGTAGATTTAACACAAATTTTCTTCAAAATGGGAACACTGATCTCTCCTCAATTCAACAATTTAGTATGTAGATTTTTATAGATTAAACTTTTAACACTAAAGATGTGTTGGCTGTGCAATTGTTACTGAGATGTACTTGGCAAAGGAAAGTGTATGTCCTAGAAGCAGGGCAGAACATTTTGCCTCCACACACTGTTCTACTGAAATGCTGGGGGAAAGCCAGTGTGGTGTCAAAGCCATAAAGACTGAAGCCATGTTTTATTTTTTGTTTGTTTGTTTTGTTTTTTTTTCTTTATTATTATTTTTATTTTTTTTATTTTTTCCTCACTCTAAGGAAATAGACAAACCTACCTTAACAAAATGTGCTTTGTTTCCATGGGCATTAGTACCTATTTTGATTTGTATTCTTCTGTATTTTTATTTGTTCTGTTTTGATGTGGGTTTTATTTATTTATTTATTTATTTATTTATTTATTTATTTATTTAAACTTTGTAAACTTTCCCTGTAGCTGGGGAAAAAAGATAAATAATAATGTAAGTATTGAAATCCTGTTCCTTATGGTAGCTTTTTAGTTATCTAACTAGTTTCAAGTTGTGTAATTTTCCATCTGGACAATTTTGAAAAAAAAATTAAAATAACATTAAATCTTCGGCTATCATGGTGCTAATCCTGATATTATCTTACACTCATGAAGAATATATCTGGGATTATACAAATGAGTTTTTAGTTCAAGTATATCCACTTCATTGAGAAGACTGATAACAAGACTGATATATGTTAGTAAATATAAACTGATCCTAAAAGATTAAATTAGAAAGATAAGTGCTCATATACAGAGAAATGTTTGCAGAATCTTGCAGCCCTATCGAGGTGTCTTTAATACATTACCATATTTATTTATTTATTTATTTATTTATTCCCTCAAACCTTTGTTATTTTGCATACTTTTTGAATTTTGAATAAACGTGAAGTGCGTGTTCAAACAGTTCAATCCATGTCCTCCTGTGCTGTGAACAGGAAAAATTCAAACTGGTCACTCATTCATCAGGTTTTCTCATAGTTGTGCTAGTATTTGGAAGGTAGAATCTTTCTTTGTAAATTGTTTTAAGATCTGTTGTAATTAACATGTTATACAATATTAAATGCATGATACTTGAATGTTTTGTATTCCGAACTGAACCATATTTCAGTGTTCCACCAACAAGTACATCTGCAACCCTGGGAACATCTACCTACTGAATATTGATTGGAAGCCCTTGCGTTTTATTTTACCCATTCGTTTTAAAAAAACTAGCAGTATGTATATTCAGGACAAAACCTAGTAAAACTTACCTTCAATTAGTGGCTTATAAGAACCTTGCTGCAATAATTCAGGCATGGGATATTCCAAGTATGTCTACTTAGCATAATAGAGAGAGGGATACTGGAGCAACAAAAGTTGATCTATGTTGTTGCAGTCATCTACCCCACAGAACCTAGGGAAGGGCCAGGAAAGCCTCTGTGTAGCCTGCTAGTGGTGTTTTTAATAAAATGATATGAAAAGTGTATGTTGCATGTCTATGTGGATGTATGACATAAGAATATGCAGGCAGCTGAGATCTGGCTTTGCTATGTATAGGCATGTTTTTGTGTATGCATGCTAGAGTATAGTGGTGCAGATGCTGAGACAGTTCTGCTGCAGTCTCATTCAGTCTGCCTATAGGTTTACTTCGGAGTAAATTATCCCCAGGTTCACACCTGAAGTTTTCCTGAAAGAAAACTACCTGTGACAGTTCAAAAGGGAGCCCAGAAGCAAATAATGACATACAATCAGTGTGAACAGTCAATGAACTGCAGAGTGAAGTGAAATGGAGTGCTAAGTTGTTTGACAGCATGCATAGGTATCTAACATGTATCTTGTCAACTATTTCCGAATGGCACTGATGTCCTGAGGAGACATACCGTGAAACACCATTCTCATATCTTGAGTTAATTCTGCAAAGATTCCTACACAAAGACATGCACTCCATTTTCTTTTGCTTTTAATGGCATTTGGTGTCATTGTCTTTCACTTGTTATACATTTATTCACAGAGTTACACAGAACGGTCATGGAAAGGGTATCCGGATGTCAGGTATTTTTGTTCAAAATACTCCTGACTTTTCAATTTTCAACACATCTTTGATACAACACAGAAAAAATAAATTAGTATCTCCTTGTATTAGAAATGAATATTCAAGAAAGTCATATTTCCCAATACCACTCTTTATGTGAAATAACATTTTTATATGATATAACACGTTACAAATTTACTCTAGGTGATTTCTAATATCTCAATTCAGTTTTAACATATTTGTAAGTATTTTTCACTAATTAGGGGACTAAAATATCTTACTGATGTCTAATTTTATCCAGCTACTAGGAAACTGCATTTCAGGATTTATTTCCCCCTTCTCTAAGTTACTGTAAGAAATTTTTATAAAATATCTTCAGTAAAAATAGTAGATAATATCAGTCATTTTCTTGTATCATCTGGTCCCTAACTGTCTTTTAAACAGAAGCATATTCTTGTTTCACTTTGCATAGATTAGACAGAAGAAAATAAAATCAGAGAACATTTGAGAACATTTCTTTCCTTTTAAATTTCTTTCCTTTTGAATTTCTTTAACCAGAAATAAAGGTACACGTGTATCAAATTTTATTTGAAGTATTCCCTAATTTTGGAAAGGTCTGTCATTTAAAACCACTCTTTAAAATACTATTGACAGAATATTAACTAGCAGTATAATGCAGGCTTTCAGTAACTTAAGCAAAGTATTGGTAGTGACTTGACAGACTTGAACAAACCAAGCTTAGAGAAGATAAACTCTTACAACTAAAGGAGCAATTCAGAATGTTTGTATTAACACTGCTTCATAGTGGAAAAACTCAAATTTTAGGTTATCAAATTTGAGGTGATCCTCAGTTTCTGCAACACTAAATATGAATGGGAAGGTCTTGGTCAGAACAGACAAAAGGGAGTCCAGTCCTAAATTTTCATAGTGCCTTCTCTTCCTATTTGGTTTTTAGTTCAGTGCCTATCTGATATGAAACAAATGAATTCAAAATTCTGATCATACGCTGTGTGCTTTGTGTTACTGTACTACAGAAATCACATGCTCTTGTTCAGGCCGGGGAACACCTGCATACATGGTGAACTGTAGCTGAACTTCAATAGGAAGAATAGATCTGAGACACAGGTTTGAATATCTTTTGATGAACTGAGCTCTTTTCAGACTTTCTGAATCTATTGCTGTGCAATACTAGGCAATTATATATTTTTTTTAAAGGCAAATTTTGTTTCACTTAATAAATACTTCCAAAAAGTACTTCCAAGTTTGCTCTGAGAGAACAGGACACAGTTGAAAGAACAGGACACAACATCTTGAAAAAGAAATGGAACCTCTGATGGAAAACTGCATTTAATATTTCAGATAGCCATAGGTAGATTTTTCTGTTTAGTTTTTATAATATAAACACTTTAAACATTTGCGATGTAGCCAGTATTTTTTTTTAACTGGGACTTCTAAAATTGATATTCACAGTAGAATGTTTTTTTTTTTGTATGTTGCATTACTGGTGTCTTTTATGTACCTGTTGACAGTTTGGCCCAGTTCAGCCTGGTTCTGTGACTAGTGGGGGGAAAGATCCATGCTTCCGGGAATGTAGTTCTTCTTCTCTTCTGGGACAGGTGCCCAGAACTGGAGCATTAAGACTTTAACTCCCAGGGCACTACATGATGTTCTGATGTGGAATACTGATAACCAAAAATCATAAAACCATGACAGTACAGAACTGCAGTCAAGATTAGAACAGTGACATCCTCCCACTGGTACATGAGAACACAACCTGTTTGAAGTTATGTTGCATTCTTTTGCCTATTTCTTTGCTGTAGGCTATTTTAGTAATTTAGGGAACATTTTTTACTTCATACTTTTTTTAGAGTGAAAAATACTGAAAGCCATATAGTCCCATATTAATAAAATCCTCTTTTCATGGTTTACTCCCTGCTGATTGATTTGGTAAGGATTTAAAATTGCTTATGCTGAAGAATTTTTCCATAAATATAAATAAAGTTTATAAAAATTTCTAAATTCAGCTTATCACCTTTTTGATTTGATCAATTTTGAAATCTTTTTTTTTTTTTCGGTAGGCTTTTACAATGCTAAAATCTCTTTGTTGTTTTCAGTTAATTCATGGAATGCCTGTACATATGTTTTTAAATGAAATACATGCAGAAAGAAATTGAGCTATGAAGAACCATACATAACATTATAAGCCCATAGCAAATGGGCCGATTGTCAAAAGTTTTTTTTTTCTTTTTCCAAAACTGCTAATAATGTCTTGTCTTTCCACTTTTTTTTCTCTCTGTTCTAGAGTAAGAAGTTAACATATAGTTTAGGATTTACTTTTGTGGATCAACAGCATTCTCTAGTACTTAGTATTTCTGGTTATTCTCTATTTAATAGAGATCGTATTCTTCATTGCTAATTTAGGGCTAGTTTAAACTCCAAAACACCATTCAGTGAATGACAACAGGAATTATTCCTATTTGAGCATCCCAAGAATATGTGTATAGTTCTAGGAGCTCTTAGTCAACTCTGCCAGTTTGGCACTAGGATTGTGCTGATTGCTACTGCCAAGTAAGAACAAAAAAATCTTACTTCCCACAGTTACTTTGATTCACTAGATCTAGGAAAGTGAAGATGATGTAATGTATGCTCTGCTTATTTATTTGCCTTCCGGAGAAGGAATGATTTAGAGGACATTTATCCACTAAATTTTGAATATGCTTGTATTCCTTTATCTTAAGTTTCCCTTATTCTAATGCATGGACATCTCACTGAACTCAAAATTTAGCCCCTATATTGTGACTTTTCCAGAAATATCTAGGTATTTTGCAGAGATAAATATGATAAGGCAAACAGAGTTTACAAGTATTTTAGAACATCTATAGAAAAAACTATCAACTGTATTTCAGAAATTACCTCAATTTTCTCTACCTTTTAAAACACATTTAAAGTAATTCCTACTTTGTGACTGGTCACATGAGATACTTCTATTCTGAAGCTGCACTTTTAGAATTGATTTTGCATTTGTAGAGACGACCCTCATTTCTGCATGTGACATACAAAAAGCAGTGGCACAAGTACAACTCAGAGATTTCTGAAACTACTATTCCCTAGAAAGAGAATTTTCCCTAGACAGGGAAGTAGAGATCTACTTCTCACTAGAAATGAATACAAAGACATTTGGCAAAACACAGTTATGGATGAGAATGCTGAGATAGTCCAAAATTGTGTCAAAAATACTGAGATGTGAAAGCTCATCTGTATGATATCTACATTCTCTGCCTTCTCTGGGTACTTATATTCTTTTGCCCCTGAATAGGGTGAAGGGCTTAAAATGTTATTTAACTAGCTCTCCCTTGTTGGTTTTGCCAATAAATAGGGAATTAAACTAAAGGATTAACCATAAAATAGATTACAGTTCAAGGAGTCATTGAAGAAAACAGAAGACAGACAAATAGAAAATTAATCTATTCGCTTGGTATTCTGTGTGTCAGGGATTGAAAGAGAAGTGATAATGCTACCCCATTAAAGTCAGTTAGTACTTTTTGAAGAACAGAAACAAGTTTTGAAAAGTTGGAAAGCTACAATAAAAAAGGCTTTTTTAGAGCACAGAACGAGTTTCCTTAAGTGGCAGTCAATCAGTCACATTGCCTTTAGTATTGAGCAACACTGCTAATTTTAGCAACATCTGACAGCCATTGCGGTTAGGAGTATGTAAATATTTTCATTGCAATCAGTGTTTGTCAGACATGAAGACTTTAGCTATTTCAAATGGAGTAAGAAGAGTACTTTTCAAAGATGTGATAACCAGTAACAGTGCTTTATTACTTTATTATCTCCCAAAATCTATATGATTATTCATATACAAACTAGAAAAAATACCCTCATGTCAAAGTTGCTCAGTAAGTTTTTCTATGAATGGTCACTAAAACAGTTCATCTACTAGAAAAAAACATGAAGAATTTTTTTTTTTTTTTTTTGTTGACAGAATTGAAAGTACTCTTTTGTTTTTATTTGTTCTCTTTTCTGTTGAAGAAGATTTGTTCTGCCTACCTACCAGTAAAATAATTTCAGTACTTGTTCTACCCATTTACCAGCTTGTCAGCCTTACTGCTTTTTAGGCAAATGAGCTCAACAAGTCTGGCAAGTTAATTAAATTATATGTCACCAACATAACAACAGAAAGTGTCGTTTTCTAATACCAGTGGTAATTTTTGCCTTTTGAGTTTTTCAAGCTTTTAAGACTATTTGAAGGACACTGCAGCAATGTGGTTCTTCAAATACTTTTTTTTCTTTTCAAAGAAAATTCATAGGTGGAAAAAAATGAAAACAGGATTTTACTTCAGTTTATAGTGCTATATAAGGTATCTGAACATATACAACTGTAGTAGCAATTATTGTATTAGAGTTAAAACAAAAACCCCTGTATCCAGCTAGATAAATTACCCATTTAATTAGTCTTTACTTTCACTCCTGTGCTTTCTCTATCTCTTTCCCTGACTCCCTCTCTGTCTCCTTCCTTCTCCTTCTCCCCCTCCTTTTTTTTTTGTCTCTCTCCTTTTCCTCCTTCTCCTTGCAGCTTGATACCAGATTCCAACAAAAACGTTACTGTGGAAATCCTGTTTGGTTTCAGCCAATTATGGTGACTTTTTTCTCTCCTTTGTTAATATTCCATCATTATTCTTGGTAAATCAATAACCTTAATTCCAAAGATGACATTATAATATCTGGAATCACTGTATTAAGTAATCAGAATGATGTATAATTAACAATAAGACTTTGATTATCTCTGAGAATTATTGTACTAAAGTTTTGTTTTCAGTTTTAAAAATACTGTTTTTCGTGCGCTTTTGTGTTTGCTTGTATGCATGTAAGACACTTACTGTACTTTGCAATCAAGAGAATAAAGGAAAATCAAAGAAATACCCACCTTACTGTGGTTAAAAAAATATTATACGTACCTCCTTCTACATTTCTGACTGACAGTTTCTTAAACCAGGATTGACAACACGTAGGATGTAATGAGTGGGAAGACAACTGGAGTGTTCAGTTTATAAGAGAGGTCTGCTTTCAGAATAGCACTAGAAGTTGTTACCGTCATCTGTTAGTGCATTTGAAGAAGTACATTATAAACAGTATCTATGTAAAAGACCTCCAAATGACATAAATATCTCCTTTTAAAAAATTATGATTTGTATTTGTGGACTGCTGCACCTACCTATTTGCTTTCTCAGAGCAGTACTGTATTACTGATCTTTTTCATAAGAAATGAATATACAGATAGCTAGGGAAAGAGACATAGTAACAACCAGTGAGTGGACAGCAACATGAGGCTTTGGTTATACTAAGTAAAAATAAAAAACACCTAAGAGTTTCTGAGAACTCTCAGCTTCTGAGGTAAGTACTAGCTCACTTCTGCACTGCTGAGAACTAGCTAGTCTACTGGAAGTTTACCAGATCCACGCTGCATACTACTTGAATATTTTAGTAAAACTCAGGGATTTAAGAGCACCTTTGTATTACAGGTGTGGGATTTTGTGGCAGGTGGATTATCTTACAGATTAAAATTCCTGAACTAATGTGAAAGCTATGCTACACTTTCCTAGAAGTGTTTTTATTAGGAAACTAGGAGGAATTTGTATTAGGTGTTTGGAGATGCCTGTCGCATAAGAATCTGTGGCAGGCATCTGGGTGATTAGTTTATGAGGATGGTCTTGGAGGACTTAGGAGAATATTTGGAGGGAAAACTGGCACAGTTTCATCTGTGTAGATGTCTGCAGTCAGTTCATGAAGCAAATTGTCTCCAAAAGCCTTCTCAAACTTTGTTTTGAAGAAAGATATTTGGAGCAGTCCAAATCACAACTAGAGAAAGAAACACCAGTTAAGCAGGTATAGATGAAAGGAATTGTGCATCAGAAATCTCCATCTCTCATTTACCAGAGCAGGTGGAATGGTGGAAATCCAGATATTAGGAGCCAGGAGTGATTTCTTTCACAATTTTGCAGTTTAAATTAGGATTAACTCATCGGTTAAGAACAATGATAATACAAAAACCTAAAAAAATCACAGAATCCTATGTTCTCACACATTTCTCCTTTCTTTTTCAAGTATGGAAATATGCCAGTATGTACAAGTCTTTTTAGCTGAGGCAGCTCAGCCAGTGTATCAGAGACAAAAGTCCAGATGTATACTCTACTTTCTTCCTACTGATCATTGAAGACCTGTGAAGAAGGTGAATCCATGGTCCTACGGAAGCTCCTTCCTTCTAATCTTGGTTGTGGTTACATAGGCAGCAAGTATGGGTAGCATGAGTGCTGAACAGACCCATAATTCCTCACGTGGACACAAAGCCAGGATCACAATCTGCCTCTTCAAGACTTGATAATTTCATGAAACACTGTAATCTGATTTATATCTTTTATTTTATTTCTTTTTATAATGCAGAGGCAACATATGTCCCTGAATTAAGATATGACATAGCATGAGGGGTGGAAAACAAGGAGTATAATAAAAGGTGCTAAAATAGAACATGTTCATACTTCAGTGTGAAACTGGTCTTGGGAATTCAAAGATAAATTTCCCACATGTAGAAGAAATTTGCTTGGAATAATTCTCCTGATACTTAGAATCTTGGAACATGGTGAACTCCAAGTTCTGTAGCGACTGGAATGTGATGCCCCAGTGCTGCAGAAATTTAAGAGCCATATTTGAATATTTGATTTTAAAATAATGGTTAAATATCCATTTGAAAAATACTGTGAAAAAAAAACCTGTCATGTACGTGCATCATAGAGAAGTTGTGAGTACTGTATCTATGTAATGTCATCAAAATCAAATACATTTCTAAAACAAGCCTGCTTCCTGATGTTGTTAGGAAAAACAGCTCTGTTTCTCTCGTTTGACTAGAATTGAATTTGACAAGATGTTCAGGCATTGGAGCAAGCACACAACAGTGAAAAGGAGGACATAAGCTGTGACTGACTGTGCTTTTGCAACCATTCTCAAGAGGAGACATGGTAATGTTCAGTGGAACCACAGCAGAAAGAATGAATACCTGCAAGGCACCATCTAGCAATTTTGCAATAACACAATACATCTTTAATGGAAATAAGTGACTGAAACATTCAAATTTTTTTATGTTGAGCACAGCAACAGAAACAGGGTATAGAGAAGAAGCATTTCACATATCTTATTTTCTAACCAGCAATTCATGGAAAAGTGCTTCAGTACTCTGAATATCTTTGAATAAAGGCTTTTGAGCATGAAAACTTCTTTTTCTTTGCTAATTTTATTAGTTGGTCTAATGAACAAAACTGCCTTTCTCCAGAAATGTTGTCCTCTTTTTTCTCAGCTTCCAGATACCTTAGAGTTCAGATAAGGAATGGGGAGAAAGGTTATATCCCTTACTTTATTTTCCTTATTCATAGACAAACAACATAGCCTTATTTTATTACAATTATTTGCCTCTTTTTCTGGAGTGTGAAAGATCTTTTCATACTAACAGATGCTAATGAAGACATAAAATGTGTAAATACTAATGTCACCACACACAGAAAAATCAAATCCTTATGTTAATAACAGTTCACTTTATTGTGTACCAATGCAGGAAACAAGGTTACCTATGAAACTATTTTCCTTCAGCAGACTACTTATCTCACTCACTTGCCTAAAAGCAGGCAAGCACAGAAAGATATCCTTATTAGCACACAGCAAAATATGCTGTAAGAGTAAAAGCAGAAATGTGGAAGAAACTGATCCTGATGTAGTCAGCCTCAGACTGTTTCTCCTTTAAATGGTGCTCTGAATATACAGGCTGAATTTTAAACTTGTACTCTAGATATATTACAAAACGTTGTTTAATATCATAGACTCAATCCAAAGCAATCTTCTAAAAGTTGTTATTTTAACTTTTGGGCGTCTTTAAATATCTTCATGTTGGAGGAGGGAGCATTCATCTGGTATGTGCTAACAAGAAATGAAGATTTATACCTTTGTTAGGCATGTGTAGAATTCCATCATTTTTCATATTTTGACATTCTAGCATTTGGGATTTTTTAAATGGGTGAGTGATTTTTGCAAAGGGAGATTAATAGTGATATTCAGAGTTGGATAATGTCCATCCAAACCTGTTTTCAACCCTGCACTGATTTTAATAAAACCTGTGCTTAAGGAGTATTAGGCTCTTGAATTGGTTGGTGAACATGGAGAATGTGTGTATTCATTGGTGTATGCACTCCTCAGACACACTAACAAATTGTATAAAATTGTGGCAGTTTAATTTTTGTTTTTCTCAAAAAGGTATACCTTCAACAAAGCTGTAGATTTAATACATGTTTTATACCTTAGATTATTTTTTGTCATTCATTTTGTTAACTAGCTCAATGAAACATAAGCGCTGGAATACCATATCCCATTTTCCATTGTCTTAAACATTTTGAGTTGTGTTTGCTAATTTTTGATGAAATAAAATATGATCAATTTAGAAAAAATCAATCATAATGGAGAGTCACAGACTGATGAAAAAGCAGCTACCCTTCAAATCCGTTCTAGTATGCATAAAATATTTTTCCATTTTTCCTATGGCTGCATTATTTCTTCTTTTTCTTCTTCCTTTGCTTTCCTAACTTTTCACTAGAAGTCATAGTTTAGATATACTCATCTCCTGCATCAAGCTATTTTCTTGAATCTAAAATATCTTTGATACAAATCAGCGAATTTGTGAATGGCACTAGTTCTGCTGAAGTCTTATCAAGAGCATCTGATGTCTTACCTTATTTTTGAACAGCTATTCCATATTTATGTACGTCTTTACAGCCAGTCCTGAGCTTGAAGGCACCAAAAGAATTAACTGACATTTTCAATACTTTCACACATTTTTAGAAATGTTTATTTTGGTGATATAATTATCTACTCCATACATATTTCTCTACCTGAATAAGGCACAATTGAACGGGCAATGAGTATGCAAGACAGCTCTGTGAAACCAGTCACAATTCTGATGGTTTAGCTTGTAGTACTGTTCAGCTACTTCACAATTACTTGCTTCCTGGTACTTGTCAGAGAAATCTGAACGTTTCCTTTAGATTTCCTTTAGATTTCATTATCTTGAGAGAGAAAAAAAATAATGTCTTCTAAATTCTGAGGAGTCACCTTTGCATTTCTGCTGAAACTGTAGCATATCGTAACAAAAAAAGTAGAGGCTGCTTGATTCTAACTATTCTCCAAATACTCTCATTTGGATTAGTCTGATCCTGCAAATAGTTCTTTCTTTCCCCTATCCCCACCTCACCCCCAGCTTTGGTCTAATACAATTCAAATATGTATGGCTTAAAAAGAAAAGAAGACAGTTTAAGAAGAATCTTTCTTTTCCTTTCAACTTGATGATTAGAAATATTTTCTTAAGATACAAGCTTAATTCCTTTGCAGTTGAGTTAGGCTCAGAACATACCTTCCTATCTTCCTAGGAAAATGCTCATGCACAAGATACAAAGCAAAAGATAATAGACTATTGTCATGTTTCCTTTAAAAATTCAGCGTTAGGTATACATCTCAGCAGCTGAGACAAACTAGATCTTGAGCAGAAAAAATTGTCCGAAGAAACAGGTAGTCATCTAACATAGACACAGTGAATCACAACACTGAGATTTTTTTGGCAACATAATCCAAGTTTAATGGAAGTTTTCAGAAACACCACCCCTTCTTCATTGATGAATTGGGTTGTTTTTTGAGACCTGGATTTCTCCTCACCCCTCCAACAGAACTAGCCATCTAGAATTTAGATCTATATGTGTCAAAAGTAACCATCCCAGTACCAGTCTTTTTTATTCTTTTTTAAATTTTCTTTTGTTCTTTCCTTATTTCTTTTTGAAGGTAAATTGAATGTAAACTTGGAGATCAAGAATACTTTTGTCTTCCATACATACAGCATAAGACATTTAATGATAGCATAAAATTTCTTCTCTTAATTAAAAATAAATAAATAAATACTAAAACAATAGCCCAATATTTCAATGTTTTGAAATAATTATACCACACACTTCTCTGATGTCTATTTGTGACATTTCTACTTTTCTTAAAACAAAGAGTAGTAAGTGCAACTATCTGACTTTCATATGAAAATCAAAACAATTTTTTGTCAGGGAGAAGGTCAAATTTGCATTTTTTAAATTTCTCTATATTCATGCATAAAATATCTCAAAGGTTAGAAGAAAACTCTTTAAAGAAATCACATATTCTATTTAAGTTTACTTGAATAGACAAAAGTACTATCGACTGGGTCAAATTAAATCTCCATTACATTTGTTTTTCATTATTTCAAATATTTCATCATTGTTTTTCATAGCAATGAACTCAGTAAGCTGTAGTATGCAAAAAGTATTATACATTTTTTGATTACCTGAAGAATTTTTTTTTTTAGAATTTTTTGATTACTCTGAAGAACATTTAAAAAAATGGATACCACTTCATGCCATTATTTTTTGTTTACCACAAGAAAAAAAATTCTTAAAGCTGAAGTCTGAGTTCTCCTTTTCTGTTTTATATCCTCTAGTGACTTTTTACTACTGTAATTCATGCATAATCATAACAAAACATCTTATATATTGAGGTACACCACATGCCTGGATGATATTCCCTGAATGATTTAATAAGGAATTTATTTAATTTTTCTTTTTCTTTTTTTTTTTTCTTTAAAAATTAATGCATTAATCTTTTGTAAATAGACTGTGTAACTGTTCTCTATATATTGAAAAGGATTATATTTACTGGCTGAGGATGTAGAGTTTCAAAATCAGTGTGTCATAATTGTACTACCTACATGGCCATTTTCTTCAAAGCAGACAGCTACTTTTTTTCTTTGTTATGAACAAACTCCTTTCAATAAGTTGTATGTTTGCCCTATTTTATACTGTTTCAGCATTAAAAACCCAAGGCAAATTCTTTCTTAATTCAGACTTAATAAAACTCAACAAGACCTATATTAATGTCTTGGATCCTGAATTGCATACTAAGGTGCTTACAGAGTGAGAAAGCTTGCTGTTTGACAAGGAGAGGAGAGGAGAGGAGAGGAGAGGAGAGGAGAGGAGAGGAGAG